>NC_064643.1:154104410-154407440 GCF_023864345.2 Schistocerca serialis cubense
ATACATGCAGCGGTTCGATGCGCAAAGTTCCAGATTTTTCCAGAAAATCACCGACATTCGCAACCACGAAAGTGAGCTGCTATGTCGATCGCTCTTCCACTTTGTCATTGGAGGGACGTCTACCTACTTGACTGGCCCCCAGTCACGTCAACTCATTGTCTGTTGAAAATATCTGCGATCCTGTCAAAAGATATCTGCTTGTCTCAAGCTCATTCTGACCAATGTCGTGAATTGTAAGGGCTCTCAGCCATTAGCAGAACATTGTGGCTCCCAGATTCTTTTAAGTCTTGCATGGTGTCAATGTCACAAAGAGTTCAAAATGGCTCTGAGCACCATGCGACTTAACTTCTGAGGTCGCCAGTCGCCTAGAACTTAGAACGAATTAAACCTAACTAACCTAAGGACATCACACACATCCATGCCCGAGGCCTGCGAACGTAGCGGTCGCTCGGTTCCAGACTGTAGCGCCTAGAACCGCACGGCCACTCCGGCCGGCTCATAAAGAGTCTCTGCCACATATAGGCAAAGGCGGCACGAAACGCTACTGAGAAACGTAGTCGCCCAACTGTAGAAAATTGTGAATAATTCAGTTACCACTTTGCTTTACTATGAAAATGTTCTCTCTGAAAATGGAGGAAGAATTGCAACTTGCTGGTTAGTTCCTTGCGTCCTCCGTTTCAGGCCGTACATAACTGTCCTTTATTAGTTATAGTATTCCTTCTTGCAACGGTGGCCGATAAATATGCACTTCTGTAAAAAAGCTACTTTGTAATCTGCGTAATTAGCAGATCTTGTATTCTTCTTAATATGTGCAGCAGTCTCTGCAGACTTCTAAAACGCCACTGGGTACATTCAATCACCTTAAACTAGGATGTTTAGATGTCGCTTCCTTTAAGCTGAAACCTCTCTTTGTATCTAATGTGTAATTCAGATTAAATTTGTGTTTTTAAATCACAATTTTAGTAACGTTTACACCACATCATCTGCTTGTAAATCAAACAACAATTTAAAAATAGTAGTAAGAGACCTATTAATTACTGGGGTATGTTGTAGCCACGAGTCTGAAAGATATGTAGTAACTAACAGCATGTTCTCTAATTCAAAAGCGGGTATCGTCGAAGTTATGGCAGTTTAACACAATCAAGGTCGGATGTAAAAGCATCAAACGTGGATAAACAACACTGAAACAGGATAGTAAGCCATTAGTTTCGCCGATTACACTGCTATCCGCAGTGAACGTGAAGAAGAAGAACACGACCTATTAAATGGAATAAACAGTCTAATGACCACAAAAGGCGGACTGAGAGCAAACCAAAGAAAAGCGAAAGTAATGCGGAGAAGTGTAAAAGGGATTAACGTTTAACTTAGCGTTAAGAATAGGTAACCACGATGTAGGTGAAGTGGAAAAAAAAATCTGCAGCCCTATAAGGGAAATAACGTACGACAGATGGAGCAGGAAGACTTGCGCAGGTATATACGACATACGTAGCTAAAGGTCTAGTAGTGCCCAAGAGAGGCTTTGCTTTCAGAAATTAATTCCTTGGAATGTACCTCTATAGCATATTCTAGTACAGAAGTGAATCGTAGACCATTAGGTTACCGGAAAAGCTGAGAAGTTAACATTTGATTTGGGTCTACAGAACGATCGTATAAAATTAAAAGGGTTAAAATATGGCATGTCCTCTTTCTTCGTCCTATTTAATGACAATAATCCCTCTCACATTTCAACTGTGATTTATTGATTAGTAAGTAACATTTAGTTACAGTTGGATGAAGTCCTGAAAGTACAGCGGACTGAGGTGCAACTACTGAGTTATTAATGCTCTTGTAGACGACAGTTACCAAATCAGAATAACGACACCTTGACACAATATTCTAATAACACCTTTTGCTCTGAAATGATTCATTCTGTGAAGCCATTCCCTACTCCCGTGCTAACGTTAGACACGAGGCCGGACACATATTACGGCGCCTTTCCCCTTAACGAGCGGCCTACTCTGAACGACAACCGTAACAGCCGCCCTACGCTCTCGAAACGAGCAACATCACAACTCGTTGTGGTGACCAGAGACGTATAGTCACACACTGACGCAGCTGACAGACGCTATATTACTTCTCCTAACGAAATAGGTACAGAAATGATACCCTTTACATGCCCGCAACTCTTTTCCACCTTGGTTTGCGCAGGCATATATGAGCTCCAAGGGGAACAGTTCGCAATAAACCCTGAACGAAACACTCAAGTCGTCCAAGCAAGAGCATAAACAGCCCGAAAGATCATTTAGTCACTAACGAGGTGGCATGCCTATGAAATGAAATGGGCGTGTTGCTAGGGCCTCCCGTCTCGTTGACCTGTCGCCCGGTGCAAGTCTGTTTAGCTGACGCCGCTTCTGCGTCTTGCATTTCGATGAGGATGAAATAATCATGAAAACAAAGCAAAGCCCACTCCCCGAGCGGAGAGATTCTCTGATCAGACCGGGAATCGAATTCGGACTCCTCATACGGTATTCTGCCATGCTGACCGCTCAGTTATTTACTTATTTTTTCTTTTGATTTTAACTACAAACTTTATTTTCCCTTGAAACAAAAACCTTGTTCTCCTTAAGGGTGTATCATTATTTAATTAGTGTAATTCTTTGCATTTTATAAGAATTAAAATTATGTTCTAACTGAATTTTAAATCAGGGAAGGGACCCAAAATTAGTGTAATTCTTGGCATTTTAGAAAATTCAAAATTATGTTCTAACTGCATATTAAATCAGGGAAGTGACGAGTACTCCTTAATAAATTCAGAATTTCTCCTCTAAAAAGTGTATGAATAGGACATAGTTTTACTTTTTCCAGCTGTTTCTGACAATATCGTCACTTTCTTGTAGGAAGTACAACCTGAATTCAGTTACAGATAGACGTCTGTCGTTGTTGACCTAATTTATCTAGGAATATACACTGAAAGACAAAAAGTCGCAGCACCAAGGAGGAGCTGAGTGACATAAACGAAAATTGGTAGACCCGTTTGTACATCTGAAAAATGGATGATGTGTATTAAAATTTCGCGCCAGTCGCACAAGAGTGGCGTTAGTAGCTCCAACATGAGCATGCCGATCAGATTTGTTTTGAATACATGCTGCAATGGCCGGGAGCGTTACTTACCTTTGAGGTTGGACGTAAAGAGTCCATATAAATCACGAATGCCTTTAAGGTAACAAAGACACCACTACCAACACCTTACGGAGCTTGAACGAGGTCATGTAATAGGACTGCGAGAAGCTGAATTTTCCTTCTGCAGTGTTACAAAGACACATGACAGGAATGTAGCCATTGTGTACGACTGCTGGCAGCGATGGTCACGAGATTCTACGGTCGCAAGAAGATCGGGCTCCAGACGGTTATGTGGCACTACCGAGAGGGAAGACCACTGTGTTCGGTGTACGGCTCTGACCCATCGTACTGCAACTGGAGCAGCAATCTCTGCCGCAGTTGGCACCGCAGTGGCACAAAAACTGTTGCCAACCGATTACTTCAAAAACAGCTATGAGCCAGAGTCTCTGTAGCCTGCATTCTACTGAGCCCAAGCAACTATCGTTTAGGAATTCAGTAGAATCTAGCGAGAGCTCATTGGTGGGCAGGGTGGAGAACTGTTGAAACTGATGAAAGCTGCTTCTGCTCCGGTGCCAGTGATGGCCGTATGTTGGCTAGAAGGAGGCGAGTTGAGGGGCTGCAACCAAACTGTCTGCATGTTGTACACACTGGATCTACACCGGAAAAGTGGTCCAGGGTGTTATTTCGTACGACAGCAGGAGCACAGTCGTGGCAGTCTCACGCACCCCGGCTGCAAATCTGTCGTCAGTCTGGTGATTCGACCTGTAGTGCAGCCAAACATGAACAGTATTCAAATGGCTCTGAGTTATAAATGTTAAATCTGTAGTCATCAACCCCTAACTAACCTAAAGACATCACACACATCCATGCCCGAGGCAGGATTCGAACCTGCGACCGTATCGCCTACAACCCCACAGCCACTCCGGCCGGCTGAACAGTATTGCTGGAGGTATTTTCCAACAGGATAAAGCTCGCCCACATACCGCTGCTGTAAACCAACGTGCTCTGTAGGGTGTCGACATGTTGCCTTGGCGTGTTCGATCATCGGGTCTGTCACCAGTCGAGTACATACGGGACATTCTCAGACTACAGCTCCGGTGTCATTCACAACCAGCATTTACCGTGACTGTGCTGACCGGCCTACCTTCCAAACTTCACAGAAGCTCTTATGCGAACCTGCTGAACTAGCACTTCTGGGAGGTAGGGGTCGAGGTACTGGCAGAATTGAAGCTGTGAGGGCAGGTCGTGAGTCGTGCTTTGGTAGCTCAGTTCGTAGAGCATATGCCCGCGAGAGGCAAAGGTCCTGAGTTCGTGTCTCTGTCCTCCACATAGTTTTATTCTGCTACGAAGTTTCATTATTTGTTTATGATTGTTGTGACGTATGCCAAAATGCTCAGCGAAGTTTAGGTACTGTTCGACTGCGTGCCTCACTGCTGGAATCACTGGTTGTGCAGAATTTCTTTACCAGGGTGGCTTGTAGTGCGAATGTGGTCAGCGAGGCGGCGCGGCTCGGGCAGCAAGGGAGTCTTGAGTTACCAGCGCCACGAGGAAGGTGGCGAGCGGGGCCCTGTGGTCGGAGCAGCCCGTGTATGTGCCGGAAAAAGACTCGACCGCACGTCGAGTGACAGAGCGGTCTAGTTGTAGTTGGGAGCCGTTGTCTGGAAAACTGTAATTTGGAAAGCAGCTCCCCTTTTGAATACAAAAGCGCTGCGGTTGCACAATACTAGTGTTGCCCGTAGGAGATGGGCTGTCAAAGCGACGGTTGGGGTTCTGTTCAGCCGTCACTATACTGTCGCTACGCCCTGGTTGCATTGACTCAAGAGTACTGGATAAGTCACCGTGGAGCTGAGTGGCTTCATTACTGAGTAATTGCCCATCTGTGTTTTTCGGTTGTTCTTCTTGCAAATTGGCTCTTGTGGGGCGCCATTAGTTCCACTATTTCGTGACTGGTCATTTGTTTGTTTTAAGTTTTCATGTTGCAAGGTTGTCACTGAGTTTACCGCGGTGGTCAGCTGTAATTGTATGCACTTCTGTGACCAGTGGTAGTTGGTTTATGTTTCAGGTCTTATCACCACAATTTAATGATATATATGTGCAAGACTGACGTGTGAAATAAAAGAAGGTTGAAAGATTACGACTCTGTAAGCCCACTGAGGTAGCAGTGGAAGAATTCTAATGAAGCAGATTTGTTCTTAAGTTAAGCAATTACTTTTGTAATGAACAGTTCACGTCTCTTAATTTAGTGTTTATCTGAAAGAGTTTTGCACCTAAACTCGTTTTGAAATTGTTCGTTACTCATGCAGTGAATCAACAAATTGTAAACTGTGGCATGAGAAAAATTGGTGTGTACAAAACCAGTGGAAAGGGGATCCCGCTGTAATTTGTTGCCAGCCGCTGTGGCCGAGAGGTTGTAGATGCTTCAGTCCGGAACCGCGCTGCTGCTACAATGGCAGGTTCAAATCCTGCCTCGGGCATGGATGTGTGTGATGTCCTTATGTTAGTTAGGTTGAAGTAGTTCTAAATCTAAGGGACTGATGACCGCAGATGTTAAGTCCCATAGTGCTTAGAGCCATTTGAACCATTTTGTAATTTGTTGTTGTGTATTTCAAGAGCTTTTCCTAACTTCGATTTATCTGCATATTGTTTGTTCGTTTGAATTGTTGTCAGCTTGAAATTAAAAATTTGTTTAAGTGTAACTATATACATTTTAAGCTAGCATTGGGGATTTTAAAATTTTTATCAAAAGTAATCGAGCTTAAATTGAAAGTCTTAATTGATGTTATAACTGCTTTGGACTCAAATTTGTCACTACCGTATCATGGATATTTCACCCTTAATACTGGATCAGTTTAAATATTATCAGTCTTGAAATGGCTATCCCTCAAAAGAAGAAAAAGAAAATGAAATGTGTAGGACAATACCTTTTTAACAAATATTGAGAAACAATTGTTTGTTAAGAAATTTGTTTTAAATGATGTCTGAAGTAATGTTAGCCTGGCACTTTACAACTCCTTCATAGCCCTTTACAAACTGGCAATCGCCGATTATGTTAACGTTCTGAGAACGGTTTAGCCTGACCGTGACCGCAACCAATGAAAGAAAAACGGACTATAATTTTTGTTATCGCGAAATAAGTGCCACATTAACATCAGAAAAGGAAAGGGGTTTTGAATTTGCATTCAATTAATTACATATACATACTGTAATTACATAGACATGCGGTCGCTAGGCTAATTACGCAATTTGGTATCAAGATTCTGGCACAGCAGAAATAAACTTCGACTAAGAAAACCAACCTCACTTGATACCCTAACTAATGTCTTCTAACACAGTTATTCTCAATACAACACAGAAACTTGTGCTAGAAAATAACACAACCGCTAACCCTGTATAAGGTATACACACCGTCTCACAGTAACACTATTGGCAATAACTGCTCATATTAACCTACTAACAAAATCTAACTGGCAATAGCATGAACTACTATTATTTTAACTATCACAAAAAGGTTATGATTTGAAACGGTAATAATTACTATGGGCAACAGAAATTTGCTACTCAATGTTAATGAAAACTGAAAAGTGCTTTACCGCCAAAATTCAGTTTAATAAAAACAACATGCTCTGGATTAATTGAGTTCGAAAGGACCCTGTCTATGAAAGTGACTCGGGATAATCACGGGTGTGCACACAGAAGTTGGAAGTTCCCCAAAAGAGTTATTATTCAATACATTATAACTTGCCCACTGGACGTATATATTCAGGTAACAGTTCTGCTGATGGTGGTGGTGCCTGTGGCAAATTACAGTGGCTATAAAATCGGCGGTAAGGTAACCAGCGTCCTTGATGTTAGCCACTCTCTTATATAACTCTTCTTGGCGTTGTAAATTTAACCATACAGGGCCATTAATAATACCACGACCGATAGGCCACCTTACATTCAGTCCGAGGGTATTTTACATGCTCGCATCTCTGCTTGACTCTCTTTATACAGCCAAATTGACCTCAATAGCTGACCAAACCGGCCGCTGACCACTCAGTATCACAGTCAGAATACTAATGCGCCTCTCGCCTCAAAGGAATCGAGCGCCTTGAGGGCCAAGTCCAGTTTTCCCAGTACGGTCAAACTCCTTCCATGGCGGCGGGGCTTTGCTACAGGTTTTACGTTTAGCTTTCCTACTTGTAGACCACAACAATATACAGAGCTTTAAAAATTATTTAAAAATCAGGGGTAGAGCTACAATATCTTAAAACGTCAAAATAGTTAACATAATTACTACTTATGTATACGACCAAAGATATTGATTATGCGGATACACTAGTGTATAATGTCAGTAGAGAACTTATACGGAATATACATAAACCTATGGATTATTGGTGTCACACTATCATACCAGTTGTAGTAGTGTCATCTGTTTAATATGTGTTACAAAGAGTGTATGCTACTTTTTCATGTATGCTGGCGAAGATCTGGAGACAGCCGACTCCTAAACTGGTGCTGGCCTCAGCACCACAAGTCACAGGATACAAATCACAGCTCGTCAGCTGCCATCGACAGCAAGGAGAAGCTGCATGCATCCACTGTGGTGTGACAGTACAGAACATGGATTGCTACTGAACATGATGTATCATGTAATCACAGTCTCGTTACGAGAGTTCTATTGTACATACATTTATTAAAGTCTTCATTTAGTCATTTCACACTTTACAGCTGATTGCATTTAATTACGTCAAGAAGTAAATATAGCAGGCAAAGTTAATTAATATTGTTCATGTGTATAATTGAAAACTGACCAAATGGTTTATTAGTGTAATTCCATTCCCATGTTTGAAAAAAGGACAAGTTTTGTTTGGTATTGTTAGTGGAGGAATTATATTAGCTTGAATATTCTGTCAAGGAGACAATTAACTGAAAGTTATAAAAATGTAACGTACATCTCTGGTCTCAAGTAAAGCAGAGCAGAGCAGTGGAAATTTCAACAGAATGCGCACAAGTTAGAAACAGCCATCTTCGCCGTCAAGAACCTCTGCCATGTTTAATTATCTGGTGAGGAAGAGCCACGGACAATGATAAATCTGGTGATGGAGTCTGTGGTATTAAAGTAACTATTTTAGTATCAGTGTACATGCGTCTCGGTGATGAGTACAGTTAACTGTGTGATAGAGGATTATTATCCAAACTGTTATTATCCAAACTATAATTTTAGTTTTGAGAGCATTAGGCGTTATCTTGTTATGGGATGGGTTCGTGTAGAACTAAAAGTTGTAGTATTTGTTAGTAATGTAAGTAGGGGACGGTAACAAACCTCGACCTACGCGATTAATGGTAGTAGTGGGGAAAAATCCGACGAGGAAACAAAATGGGAAACAGTTTCATAAAATTTCGGCGTGCAGCCGCATACATTCAGCTTCTTCTTGCAATATTTCGCCTGAATACCGTTCAGCCATCTTCAGAGTGAGCCGAGGTGGCTGACGCTCCGTCCTTTTACACCCGATGGTCCGCAGCTCGTGGTCGTGCGGTAGCGCTCTCGCTTCCCGCGCCCGGGTTCCCGGGTTCGATTGCCGGTGGGGTCAGGGATTTTCTCTTCCTCGTGATGACTGGGTGTTGTGTGATGTCCTTAGGGTAGTTTGGTTTAAGCAGTTCTAAGTTCTAGCGGACTGGTGACCATAGATGTTAAGTCCATAGTGCTCAGAACCATTTGAACCATTTACACCCAATGACCGAACCACTGCGTATGCGGTCACTGATTCACAAGGCGCCAGAGAACTTGATCGGCGGCAAAGAGATCTCCCATATGCATGGAATTAGATCTACGGCCGCGCAGTCGTTCTACACAGTGATATCGATGAATTGATTACAAAAATTGCCGGATTACACGATTTATCCAAGCTGAAGCCGCTATCTCTATTGATTAAATTCGCCCCTATCCGAATTTAAATTGCTTCTTTCACTACTGAGTCCCAGAAAGATGAAGACGTCGCTAAAATTTTGACGTTATCGAACATCATAGAGTGCCGAGCGTCAATACAGTGCTCTGCCACCGCAGATTTATTAGGGTGTAAGAGCCGGGTGTATCTGCTATGCTCTGTGCGTCTCTCCTGGACTCAACGTGTCGTCTGTCCGATGTATGAAAGGCCGCACTCACAGGGGATCTTGTAAACCCCAGACTTTCGAAGCACCAAATCATCTTTAACGGAACGCAGGAGTACTGCTGTCTTCATTGGAGGGGGAAAAATCACTTACACTTTGCCTTTACTGAGGATCCGTCCTATTTTTTTTACGATAGGCTTTCCACATATGGCAGGAAAGCCACGGACTTAAAACTTTCCGTGTCTTCTTCTGCTTTAATTATACCCACTGTTAGTTACATCTGTAGTGCCTTGCGTATCTGCTGTGGAGAGTACCCGTTGGCTGCAAAAACTCTTCTCACGTGTAAAAGCTCGTCCTCCAGACTGCTCCCGTCAGCGATGCCGTGTGCTCTTTGTACCGTATTTCTGAGTACACTTATCGTCTGCGAATGCCGGTGGCAGCTATTTGCACGTATATATAAATCAGTAGTGATCGGTTTTCGATACACTGTATGTCCCAAAGTTCCATCATCTTCGCGCCGTCGCAACACACCCAAAAATGGAAGGCATCCATCTCTTTAGATTTCCATCGTGAACTGAATTTGCCTGTGGATAAAATTCAGATGACTTGAAATCTCGCAGTGATACATCGCTATCACCATGTGAATCGACTGCGCTGCCATAGGTATAATTCCATGCATGTGTCGTACCTATATGTCGCCGATCAACGTCTCTGGCGTCTTTTGTATATGTGGCAGCACGCTCAGTGGTTCGGTACTCCGGTTCAAAAGGACGGAGCAGGCGCCTGAGTGTCAGTCACTTCGGCTCACTCTGAAGATGGCTGGATGGTATTTAGCCGAAATATTAGAATATTAGAAGAAGTTGAATTTACGCCGCTATACGACCGAAATTTTACGGAACTCGCACCGCAAAAAAAAAAAAAAAAAAATGCACAATATGGGAGATAACTTAAAAGGGGCGTTAAGTAGTGACAGTGGCTCGATGTTGGGCTGCATGGGAACTTGAGTATAGGCATCCATCGTCAAGGTTCCGGTCAGCCACTTCTGACCATCACGACGGGGGAACGCCGTTACGTGGACGTAGCATTTTACAACGGCGCCTGTCTTCCGGGAACAAGTGTCGACCATTGTATCGTCCCGTACTATTGGTCGGAGGCTATCAGCAGCTAGTGTAGGAAATTACCGCCCCATGCATACAGGCTGCCATTAACACAAGACAAACGCATGCGGTTGTGGTGGCACAAAGGGGGAGCATGCACTTCTGTTGAATAATGTCACATTATGTTCACAGATATATTACCGTTCTTCACGACCCTGGATGACCATGATAGGCAAGTTCTACGGTGACCTGGGGAGAGTTGCTATTCTTTGTTTGCTCTGGGGAGACACAATGACCTCATGGCATGGAGTGCGACAGGTTATGACCTCAGGTCACGACTGGTAGTGATTGAGGGCACTCTGACCACATAATGGTACTTCATGGACATCCTTTGCTTTCATGAGTTACCTGTTATGCGACAGCATGGAGGTGCAAATTTTAAACAAGACAATGTTCGCTCACATATAGCATGCGACTCTGTGAACTGTCGGTGTGATGTTGAGGTAGTTCCATATCGAGACAGTTCTACAGTTTTTTTTCCCGGACACAACAGGTGTGGGACCAGATCTGATATCAACTCCGCCGTTGTTGACAGTGTCCGGGCATGTCAAGGAACAGCCACAACAGTTGTGAGCCATCTTTCAACAGTAGAGAATGCAATGGCTTTATGACATGTGTAAGGAGTGTGTCAGAACTCTCCATTACATATAAAACAATATAGCTAAGTTAACGCTATTCTTTGCATTGTGTAAGCACTCAGATATCGATAGTAACAATCTTGGGGCGAAACATGGGAGCTCGATTCTAAGCCTTGTTGTGACACTAGGTCTGTCTGCGAGAGTGGAAGTAGCAGGGTCAGTCGAGAGCTCGAAGACAGAAGACGTGTCATGCTGCCCTTAGGTCAGTGATGGCAGATCTTTCACACTCAAGGCCTGATTTCATTTATAGAGCCAGGAGGGATTTATATAGCTTAACGAGTTGAAGATGGAACTCAAGGTAAAATTCCTAAGCATAGCCCAAAAACAATTGCAGGGTTGGGCTCATTGTTAGTCCGACGATACAATAATCACATCTTATGCTTGTCAGTGAAAGAAGCCTCCTTATCCTCCAAATACTAATAATTTTTCTCCACATCTAATTAATAAATAGATACTGTGGTTATTAAATGTTAGCGTAACTTTGAAATTGAAATAACTTTTTAAACAGTATTCAGCCATTACTGATACCTATGTCATTGGAGTTGCCATTATTTATTATTGGTTATGGGTTATAATTATTCCGAAATTTTAAACAGACTTAATTTATGAAATCCCTTCTCACATGATATTTAGTAGTTAACAGGACACGAGCAAACTCCTGTTGTTAAATTTGTAACAATAAGCTTTAGCCGCCGCTGCTGCTAACTGCTGCGAATTGCTTCAAACCACATGGAAACAGGCAGTGATCTAAAGAGTTGAGTGCAAAACTTAGGGCCAAACCAGAGACACAGACCCACCACAACATGTCACATACTCTAATCCAGTAAATTCCATTGCACAAGTCAGATTCTGTATCATTTGTAAATTCTTGTTCAAGAAAGCAGTCAGATAGCTTAGGTATTATTGTAACAGGTTCATTTGTTCCTGTAGTTTTTCATATTTAAAGACGCAGTAAGACAGCTTATTCAAATGTTAGTTTAAAGTTTTTCATGTAACGTTCTGTTGGGGGGGGGCATAAATGACAGTGTAACTGACACTCTTAAAACATGCACACAGTGTTATGCAGGTTACATTCCGTTAACTGATGGTCTGGTTGCTTATCGAGTCTATTTTCACGGACTAACGTAGGCATATTTGTTGTAGCTACACACATATTAGTTCATATACGTTACACATCCTACCCCAAAGAATAAGTGCGTGCATCGAATGCAGTGTGTGGCAAAGTCATAGTCATAAGTAGACTCGTGCTGTCAAGTTATTCATAAATTTCGTTCGGTTTTGCTAACACTTTTATTTATTTAATCGTATGGCTAGGGGCCCCTGTCGGGCAGACCGTTCGCCGGTTGCCGGCCTTTCAATCTGACGCCACTTCGGTGACCTACAGTCGATTAGGATGATAGGATGATGATGACAACACAACACCCAGCCCCTGGCTGAAGAAAATTCCCCGAGCCAGCCAGGAATCGAACCCGGGCCCAGAGGATTGACAATCCGTCACGTTGACCATTCAGCTACCGGGGGCGGATTTCTAAACGCTGAAATAACATCAAGTGCCTTCTGAATCTGTGAACTTTCATTTCGTTTCTGCTTCCGGTCTGGATGCTTAACTTGATCTGTGGGGCAAATCAACTTAAAAGAGGAAATGAAGGTCATGGGGGAATAACTAAAAACAGAAAATGAAAAGTGTAGGAGTCATAATGCAACGAAAGAGTGAAGAACTCAAAAATTATTTTCTAGGAACCATAGGTAGGGCTCTGAGCACTATGGGACTTAACATCTATGGTCATCAGTCCCCTAGAACTTAGAACTACTTAAACCTAAGGACATCACACAACACCCAGCCATCACGAGGCAGAGAAAATCCCTGACCCCGCCGGGAATGGAACCCGGGAACCCGGCCGTGGGAAGCGAGAACGCTACCGCACGACCACGAGATGCGGGCGAACCATAGGTAGGGTTCAAAGTAAGACAGGCGATGGCGCTCAGAAACGTGAGGGCCATATTTACATCTAAATTACATCGAAACTCCACAACCCACCGTACGGTCCGTGGAGGAGAGTACCTTGTACCACTACTTGCCATTTTCCTGTTACAGTCGCAAAGAGAGTGCGGAAGAAACGACGATCTGTATGCCTCCGTAAGAGCCTTTATTTCTCGCACCTTATCTTCACGCAATATATGCTGGCGACAGTAGAATCGTTCGACAGTCAGACTCAAATGCCGGTTCTCTAAATTTTCTCAACAGTATTTCGCGAAAAGAACGTCGCCTCCACCCCAGGGATTCTCACTGGAGATTCCGAAGCATCTCCGTAACACTTACGTCTTGTTGGAACCTATCGGTAACAAATATAGCATCCCGCATCTGAATAGCTTCGATGTCTTCCTTCAATCCTACCTGGTACGGATCCCAAACATTCGAGCAGTACTCAAGAATAGGTCGCACCAGCGTCCTATATGCGGTCTCCTTTGCAGGTGAATGACTCCTTCCTAAAACTCTTCCAATAAACCGAAGTCGACAACTCAGATTCCGTGCCACACTTCACACAAGCTCGTTCCATTTCATATCGTTTTGCAACGCTATGCCCAGGTATTTAAACGACTTGACTGTCAAGCAGGACACTAGTAATAATGTATCCGAATATTACAGGTTTGATCTTCACACCAACTAATCATCCCACCAACTGCAAATTTGGTCTAAGTCGTTTTCTATCTTCCTACAGTAAGTTTTGACACCGTGCCGTACATCACGCCATCATCAGCAAACCACCGCAGACGGCGCTCACCGTGTCAGCCAAATCATTTACGTATACAGAGAACAACAGTGGTCTTACCACACTTCCTTGGAACACTCCTGACGATAGCCTTGTCTCTGACGATCAAGCCGTCGATGACAACATACTGGGATCTGTCATTTAAGGTTCGAGGGCTGAGAAGGACCCGATCATTCGAAATTGGGGACGGACTCAGGAAGTTCATGATTAAATTTAATGATGGTTTAAACTGAAAAATATACGAAGTGAAGCTTACGATGAGTGCAGATATCAGTATGGTGCAAAACAATTTCTTAGAACCGATGCATGAAGCGGAGTCCGAGTGTCATAGAGTGGGCGAGGATCGTTGTAGAAATGTAAAGAAAGCATTAGAAGCTACGCGTGGAAAAGTCCTGCTCATAAGAATGTAACGGGAAACAAAGAAATTTTCAAATGTGTGTGAAATCTTATGGGACTTAACTGCTAAGGTCATCAGTCCGTAAGCTTACACACTACTTAATCTAAGTTATCCTAAGGACAAACACACACACACACGCCCGAGGGAGGACTCGAACCTCTACCGGGGGGAAATAAAAAGAGCAGCATCAAATATCGCGAAACAGCTATTAGTGCATTTCTCCTGATATTCATACTGGGAAGTGTCGTGAAAGAGAATGTAAAACTATGAGCTTACACTTCCAGTTTCGTCCGCAAACGTTACGTAAAGCAAACGTTTTATTTGTGTAGCCTAGAAGTTGGTACCTGGTGCTTTGTTCCATATAGTGTATTCACCGCGTGAAACTACAGCCGCGCCACATCAATCCAGAACAGCCCGTAGTCAAGAAACGGAACACCACATGCCATCAGACGACAGAGAGGTGCGACTCTGCGACAGGGAGCAAATGGCCGTCGGCCGATCAGGTTATAGGCGGAAAATTTAAGACAGTAAAAAGTAGAGTGGATATTGCAGTTCAGATGCAATGTTAATTTTAAGACTCACATGAACCCACATCCAGTAATAGTCTACAGTTATAATGTTGGGAAGATAATGTTAAGTGGGTTAATCGGAATTTAATTACTGCACGACCGTGTAATCGGAATTTAATTATTGCACGACCGTGTAGTACTGATTTATTACAAAAACAAGCCTTTCCCTTATTCGGTCGAAGTGAGTGACTTCAAGAGAAAATGTTTGTTTCAATCATACTGACTGTACGTGTGTTATTGGAACCGAAGTGATGCAGAATGCATTCTTGTGTTTTTGAGAGACGTATAACCGAAAGAACATTTTCCCACTTTAGAAAAGGAGACTCCAAGGAATGTGCAACACTCTTTAGCAGAGAGTAGAATTACACTTGTCTTTGCAACCAATATAAATTTTTATTACAATTCATCATTGCGCGTTTCGGCATATCCCCGTCATCAGACCTGTCACAACCTACGTTACGGCCTCTGACATTCCGAAAGATCATCAGAGCCATTGGTTCGGGTACTGATAGTCTTTTGAAATGTAGTAGGACGCGACGATGTATTGAGTATTGTGCTGAATATTGTATGACATATCTCATGATGGGATGATCCCGAAACACATTATGATGAAATGTTAATAAAGTTTATACTTGAGACCATTTCAAGTGTATTTCCACTCAAAACATTTTTCTCAAAACATTTTTACTTCACTTACGCTGCAATTTCATCAAGTGAAAATTACAATAGTTATTTTTTACTGTTTACCAGCAAAAGTATGTGGTTGTTGCACGCATAAAGTTGTGTCGTACCACTGAAGATTGAGATAAACGCAATATTTAAAACTGAAAAGCAAGCAAACGCAGACTACGAATTGAAAACAGGGTCAGTATTTGGATGGATAGTGAGAATTAAAGTCCTGCAATACGATCACTGGCAAGTAGCATCACAGAACGTAGCCATAACGTTTCAAAATATTATCTGGAAGAAGATCCAAGGAAAGCGTTCAGAGAAATGTATCGACCAGCAAGTGACTCAATTATACCTCAATTACCAGCTGATAGTGGTAAGACATATTCTTTAAATAAAAATGTCACATGAGATACGCACTCTGGCACTCGCTTCGACAATGTCACTTCGTGTCGTGGCGCTTCACTGACAGAGATTAGCGTGACACTGACGGCTACAGTCATAAGAAAAAGCTAAGGTTCATCTGGTAGATCGATATAAGACGAAACTAAATCACTGGTGTCATCTTCCCGTTGTCTTAAACACTTTCCACTGCCACACTGTTCTGCAGTCGTAAATTGAAAGATGTGAAGCAGTCTTGTTGCTTGTTTCAGTTTACACTACCAATGGAACAAAGGAACAGGTAACCATAATTTAATTTCAGCATACAGCGTAGAGTGCGCTGACTGAAATATCGTACGTAGTATATGTATGGTGCCGTTGGCTCACTTATGGCAGTATCAACTTCACCAAGCGCAACCCTCAAGCAATGTTCTCCTGGTATACGGCATCATTATCATAATCATCATCCTCATCATCATCATCACGTGGTATGACACACCTCCTTTCAGTTACAACACGACAGCTCCTCCCTTCTCTGCACTGTGCCTCTCCTCCTTTATGAAAATCAGAAACGTGATGGTTCACATTTCTCCTCCTTACACGAGGCATCACAGCAACGTTTCACCAAGCTACGCCAGTCAAATGCTGTTTGTGTATGAGGAATCGGTTGGAAACTTTCCTCATGTCAGCACGTTGTAGGTGTCGCCACAGACGCCAACCTTGTGTGAATGCTCTGAGAAGCTAATCATTTGCATATCACAGCATCTTCTTCCTGACGGTTAAATTTCGCGTACGTAGCACGTCATCTTCGTGGTGTAGCAATTTTAATCGCCAGTAGTGCATATTTAGAGATATGTCTGTTACTTTCCCAACAAAGGTTTTTCAGTACGGAATACTAGTGTGAGGACAGGTATTCGATGTACCTTCCCTTGCTCCTCGCTTTCCGCTTTACGCGGAATATCGCACGCGTCCTCCTCCACGCGTCCTTCTCTTGGGACCGCACGATCGAGCAGCGCGGCGCCATAGCAAACAGCCTGCTGGCGCAGGAATTTAATTTCGCAGCAGGCGGCCGTCATGTCTCCCATGGCCGGAGACCGTCGCTGGCTGTTTCTCAAAGCACTGACCTCTCCTCACGTTTCCGTCCAGATTCCTGCATAAGGAATGGGGCAACGGGCATAGCAGTCCACATCCCGCGGGAACGTTCACTTAAACGACGACCTGTGATCTCCGAACCTTCCATTCATCTCCTCGACGTACCTTTCCGTGCCGACACACCAACTCTCGTTCGCAGTCGCTGTTTGAATCCACGCACTGTTCGATGTCAGTCTTTGTTCCTGAGGTGATCTCTGGTTCAGCCTTTAACACAACGGAAAAATCTCTTTTCCATAAATGCACGCCTAGTTGATTCACCGCAGAAGAAAATAGATCTAAACTGAAACAGGGATTGGGAACAAGAAGATAGCAAGCATGAAAGAAGACTTCCAAAATAAATCGTTGAGTACAGACGTAGAGGGCTAAGACAAATGTGAAGACCACAGTCTTGCTGAACAGAACAGGTGAAGTGAATAGGGCTGCTGATATTTTTAAAAATATCGGGATTCAGATATATCGATATTTAAAAAGAAATATCAATATCGGCTCTAGATTGATCGATGAAAAGTATCGATGTTTCGAGGGAAATGTATTTACGTACTGGTTTTTAAAAATATCGGAGTCACACTGGAAATATACAGTACTGCCGGTTTTAGAGCTGTATCTTTAAGTATTGATCTATTATTAGATGTTCTGTACATTAACAAACTAGTAAGCTGTCTATCTCGCTTAGAGCAAGAATTGAAAGGGAAACGATGCACATGCACGCTTGGCGATAACCACTTTGCTAACAATTATAACTGCAGGTATGTGGGACAGTCGCTTGGTTTCGTCACATATGGGGTCTGCTGGCACACTTCATGTCGACTTCCCAGTTTTTTTTTTTTTTTTCAGCGCTTGCGACTTAACAGTTCTAGCACCAAAAATGCGTCGTGAAGCTAAACGTTACAGTTTCCGCTTGTAGTGCCAAGCGCCAATTACATCAGCATTTCCTTCACACATCTCTGCACACAGCAAAGACCAAACTTGTCATTTAAATTTTTGTTCAATATTTTCATCGATTGTTTTTGGAGAGTGCCTATGTGAAGGAACAGCAGATTAGTTGCGTTAAAAATTGCTTTTTAACGCAACTGGTGTGCCATTTCTTCACATGGGAAATCTTTTTACTCTATTCACACCGCCACCCCCTTGTGCAATGGGACTTTTTCTTTTGTGCCACCTATACTTGCTTCACACAGACAAAGAGGAAGACATGACGCGCTGAACGCTCAAAATGTAGAAAGACTCCTTCACATAGTGAAAGTAAATTTATGATCTACTATAATTTCAAAAGAACAGTTGCAAATTCGTACAGAAAGTTTGTGAAAAAGTGTAATACAAAATAAAAATATGGGCACTCAATATTGCCATTTTGCTGTCGGTATATCTGCGTTTTTGCTTCCGGGAAACTGCTATGGAGGAAGTGAGATCTTTGACCGGTGGTAACTTCGTGTGGTGGCGCGGATTTAGGGGGTGCGCAGAGATAGTGTGGTGGACACGGGAGGTCAGTGTGGCTCGCCAGCGCGGACCAGGCGTGGTCGGTTGTACCGAGTCGCCACGTGATGTATGTCGGTTGTGTGTATCGAGCGAGTCGAGATGACGGAAGAGCTCCCCGCGGGTTGGTTGTATACAGAATCGCCCCACGAGTAGTTGCTGTTCTTTTCACCTTGGTGGGACATTAACGAGCTTCTTTAAGTCCTCCGTTTCAACGCTGGAGGTTAAAAAGGAGATACCACGTGAAGGAGCGGTCACTACCCGTCAACGTTGCAGAGAAGACGTGAACTCCGGAGACAGAGCGTGTTGTCGCGTGACCGTGACGTGTTGGGTACACTGGCGACGCGTGCGCGAACGGATGTGTGGATCCTTGCCATCGGAGGTCGTGTACTGCCTGTTCGAGCATGATTGCAAGTTAAGTTAGTGGAAGGTTTAACCATTAAGTAATAAGTTTACGTAACCAGTGTTTCTTCTGCCTTGTGGCCTCCGGCGATCGGGTTTCCTGGCCCCGGCATACGTGTAATTGAAGACAGTGATCTTTCCTCCTCCTCTCGTTACTGCCCGATGGAAGGTGTAGTTTTGGCAGTTTTAATTGTTTCGCTATTCTGTCGTGTGTTATGAGTAAATTCTTGCTTCTTGTTGGTTGATAATGTGGTCGCTCATTCAGGACTGCGTGGTGTAATGTTTCCTTGCACGAGGTTAGCTCTCCTGTCAACAAGTTTTCGCTGGCTAAAAGTCGGTGCTGTGACCAGCCTGAGAGTGGCAATTGTATTTACGGGCATTTAAATTGGTCGGTATTCTGCCTAGCCTGAGCATCACTGAGTGGGTAATTTGTGGCCACCTTAAATGTCCGTCATATCCGTTATGTTCCAATGATATTCCTAGTCAATTTTGTTTAAAAACTTTTTAAATTCCTCCATTCCTTTATTGCCAGTAATCGTGTGTTTGCTGAGACCTTTGATTTTTTTTTTTTTAATGGCGGTGTTGGTAGCTTCACTAGCTCACCCTACTTTGTTAATAAAGTTCTTTGTTTACTTTAGTAGCCTGTTTACTAACGTTCTTTAAATATTTTTAAAGTGTTGTATTGCTATAAATTGATTGCCGTTGTCGGCGTGTTTTGAAAGGCTGTTGTTGCCGTTCTGCTAGAGTGTGTTTTATTAAAAAGAAATTTTTAAATGGTGGTATTGCTATAAATTACTTGATTACCGTTAGCGGCGTGTTTTGAAAGGTTGTTGATTTCCGAACTGCTACTTCTATTTTTTTAAGAATTCTTTTTTAAGATCGTTGTATTGCTATAAATGATTTGATTGCCGTTAGCGGCGCGTTTAAAAGGTTGTTTATTGCCGTACTGTTAGTTTCTGTAAGATATGAATAAAACATTTGTGTGTGAAAATCTCAAATCGACAGTAAACTATTAGAAATTTGGCCCTGTTTCCCAACTTCTGGTGTGGCTTGTAGTAACCGTAACCATTGTGTGTGTCAGTATGTTACATTTATTGACCTTCATGGTCAACTACTTGACCTTGCACTATTCAGGTGTTCTCTGTGCGTTCACCTACAAATCACCATTGTCTTCTGGCGTTATCATCATCTTGTAGACAACCGCATCAAGTGAGAACATTCTTAACTAGCTTCCGATACATTCTAATAGATCATTTATACACACTACAAAAGGAATCGGACCTTTTGTCATGTGTAGATTTTGTTCCGTTAAGAGCCACTTGTTGAGCTCTGTCTGTACGAAGGAAATCAATCCAGTCGCATACGTGGTCCGGAAATATCTTACTGTTTCCGAGTAAACGGCAGTGCTGGACGTGTCAAGGCCTTCCAGAAATATAGGAACAGTGCATCAACTTCACTGCGAGCTATTTTGCAAGATCTCTTGTTTGCCGAATCCGTGTTGGTTATATAAAGGTCATTTTAGTTCTCCGAAAACATCATAAAACATGAGCAAAAACATGTTCCATAATTCTACAACAGATTGTCGTCAACAATATAGCCCTGTAATCATGTGCATCTGTCCCACGACCTTGTTGAAAACGGAAATGACCTGCGCTTGTTAGCAGTCTTCAGGTTCCTCCAGATCCGGACTAAACATCTGCTAAAAGTAGAGCAAGTCATTCGCATAATCTCTGAAGAGTGTTACAGATATCTCTTCTGCTCTTGATACATTTCCATTGCAAAGTTATTGTAGCTGTTTATCTATTCCGCGATTAGTCATTACAGTACCTGCCATTTCGAAGTTCGTACGATGTTTGAAGGAAGGGACTGTATTGCGATCTTCCGCGGTTTAACAGTCTCAGTATGTCGGCCTTCTCTTTGTCATTGTACGTTTCTCGCCCATTATGGTTACTGAGTGACCGAATTGATGTTTTCGAACTGCTTACTGATTTTGCCTAAGGCAAAAGCCTGTTAGAATTTTTAGTGAGATCGGTTGAGAAAATTTTACTCTCAAAATGGCTCTGAGCACTATGGGAAAAATTGTACTCTCAGAGTTACTGAACACTTCTCTCATTGTTCTCCTTACACTTATTTTCACTACGCCCAGCTATGTTCTGACTTCTCTTGAATTTGAGATGCAGCTGTCTGTTTACGTAGCAGTTTTCTAATACGGATGTTAAACGACAATGTGTCTTATCCATCCCTTATAACTTTGCTTGTAACATACTTTTCTAAAGCACATTGAACGATTTTCCCATTTGTGCGGAACTGAGTAACTGACGCTGACTATAAGATTCTCTGGAATTTTTACCCTGTCACTCTTGTTAAGCAAAAACTTTTTCCTACCCATCTTAAAGATCCATGTAATACCAGTAGTCATATTCGTCACAGCCTTATAATCACAGATGCATTCCTCTACATTAACTGCTTTGAGAAGTTGAGTTCAGTTTGTTCCTCAGAGGTCTGAGACGTTACTTCACGAGTTGGTTCTCTAACCATGTGTCTGAAGTGATTTGCGGAATCCCTGTCTCTTGCACCAGTCTCGATGGCATGATTTTCCCAAACAATACCTTGCAAATTGAAGTCACCACCTACTACGACGTTGATACTTCCTGGCGGATTAAAACTGTGTGCCGGACCGAGACTCGGGACCTTTGCCTTTCACGGGCAAGTGGTCTACCAGCTTAGCTATCCAAGCACGACTCAAGCCCCGTCCTCACAGCTTCACTTCCGCCAGTACCTCGTCTTCTACGTTTGGTAGAGCACCTGCCCGCGAAAGGCTAAGGTCCCGAGTTCGAGCCTCGGTCCGGCACACAGTTTTAATCTCCCTAGAAGTTTCATATCAGCGCACACTCCGCTGCAGAGTGAAAAAATCATTCTGGTTCTATTACGACGTTACCAGGAAACTTATTCGTGTAATTCTGCAAGTTGCCTCTGAAGTGCTCTACCACTACAGCTCCTGACGGAGATGACGAATAAAAGCATCGGATTACCACTTTTGACTCATCTTTGACGCTTACCTTTATCCACGTTATTTCACATTCGTAATCCGCTATAACTTCGTCAGATACTACCGAATATTTTTCTGCATTAAATAAGCAATTACCATAGGTGACTAACTGATGCTTGCAATTAATATTCCAATCTGAATTTATGATTTCGTTGTTGGTCACTTGCGGCTTCAACTAACTCTCTTTTCAACAGTTGTGGGACACCACACTTTCTGCCCCTAATACTATACGAGCTTATACCTTAAATGAGCAGTACCGATTCTGGGACCTTACCATGAATGCCCCTGCAGTTTACGAATATCACATTAACGTTTTCTGTTTCCAGTCTGCGGGGACGACTATTTTCTGAGAATAATGTGGCCGACGTATCTTCGATTTCGTCTGGCAATCCATCTCTTACTCAACGCGCGATTTCTCTCTCTGTGTAACATCAAAAGCACCCATGTGCATGCCACACGTATTTCGCCACTCTAACTCTCTACCCTAGCTGAGGTCGAAATGTTTGCATTCGATACTGTCGCAGAATTTTCTGTGCCCCTGGTTTAGACTTTCTACTGTGCTCGTAACCAGAGGACCGAGATCGACCCTGGGTATGATGCTACAAATTATGGGTATAGCCTGAACCCAGCGGGCGATGCTAATTGTTTGTACCAAATCAGCAGACTACCAATAGGGACTGAGGATGGTCTCAGGGCCCAAGCGGCGGTGTCTTCCGGCCGACGTCGTGTCACTATCTTTGGCGTCTTGCACACAGTACATTCAATAATCGTCGCCACAGCCTCCTCCATGTCTCTGAGTAGACCCCCAGTAAACACTTAGGGTGCACGCTGACACTCTTTCCCGACTTGCTTGCTATTTCTCTGTGGGTCTCCATTACCCGCTAACGCTGGGGCTCCCAATGAAAAAATACGGGAGTCGTGTACAGCGTCTTTAAAGAACATCGAGGCAATACTTCTGTTATTAATATTCGAAAGAAGAACAAATGTGTTAATAAAGTGGGATTATCTGTATTCGAGTACTTTAAATGAAAAAGGATGATACAATAACGCTGCTCCTATGAAGACACTGAAGTAATTCAGAATAGGGAATGAAGTATATTGTATTTCTGAGAATCTTCACACAGCAATCGTTTTCCATATCAGGATGGAGACATGCCACACAAAATATTGCTTCACATATGTTCAAGGTGGGCTCAGTACCCATTGTTTACTACTTGTCTCCACTTCCATGACACTGACGGGAAAATCAGAAAAAAACATAGAAGACAGTACAAACAGATACCCTCTTGCTATAATATAATAATAATAATTCCTGCCAATGAAAAAATACGAATACTATCAACAGCATGTTGCTTCTGGGAAGAGTCGCACTATGGTATGTTTTTGATTTACGGAAACCAAAAGTCAGATAAAATTAGTATTCCAGATTTATTCTCAGTGCACTGTAAAGACATTCTGAGGAATTAAAAAGTTTCTGGTTTGGTAAGAACACTGCACCTCTCGTACATTTACTTTTTAAACGTAGAAAAGCTGCCAGTGACTCAATAACTTTTATGCTGTTCGTGTCAGGGACATTAAAAAATACCAATTATGTCCACCGCTGCTGTACGAACTGAACCGTGTAATCATGTACTCTGTAGTTTCCCTCTCTCTTTGTTCGCTATTCCGTTGCCCGAAACGCAATTAATAGTTCCGTTTGCTAGGGTGTCTTGTACTGCGTGCATTTCAGTTTAACGGAAGCTGTTAACTGTGGCGTCTAGAAATTATGCAGAACGGAAATCGGAATTCTAATGGCTCTTTGTTGTACCGAATACAGTCAACGTGCAAACTAGGTCCCTGCGAAAATGTTTACATAGATGGTCGAATACTCACTTTAAAGACGACTCACATAATATTCTCAACGAGTAAAATATTTTCCCTAGATATCGTAGGTGACTGTACTAACTAACGGAATGTCTCAATAAAGAATCCTATCATTTACTATGTATTCCTTAAAAAAATGTACTTAAACAGTAAGTTGTATGTTTTTAGCATTTTCATATACATCACTTTCAATGTACCAATCAATACTACCTGCTATGAATGCTATAATTTGTAAAATTACAATAACCAGGGAAGAATGGGGAGGTGATAAGAGACACAGCCCTTTCCTAATATAATCGTAGTTCAGGAGAACGACAAAGCATTCCAAATCGTTTCATATAGTTCTTTTTCTAAATTTTATGACAAATTTTTCATGATAGACGTAGACGAAAAGTACCTGTGACACTCTAGTAAAATGTATTGTAGTATAACTACAAAAAGGTGTAAAATATAGTCCTGGCTCTTTTTATCAGATAATACCCCTGGCAACAAGGAAGAAATGCAAGATAATTTCAACAATTTTATACTGACTTAGAGGTATTCTATTGTGAAAGTAATACTCTACTGACCATTAAAATTGCTACACCACGAAGATGACGTGCTACAGACGCGAATTTTAACCGATTGGAAGAAGGTGCTGTGATATGCAAATGATTAGGTTCTCAGAGCATTCACACAAGGTTGGCACCTACAACGTGCTGACATGAAGAAAGTTTCCAACCGATTTCTCATACACAAACATCAGTTGACCGGCGTTGCCTGGTGAAACGTTGTTGTAATGCCTCGTGTAAAGAGTAGAAATACGTACCATCACGTTTCCGACTTTGATAAAGGTCGGATTGTAGCCTTTCACGATTGCGGTTTATCGTATCGCGACATTGCTGCCCGCGGTGGTCGAGATCCAATGACTGTTAACAAAATATGGAATCGGTGGGTTCAGGAGGATATTACGGGACGCCGTGCTGGATCCCAACGGCCTCGTATCACTAGCAGTCGAGGTGTCCACATGACTGTAAGGGATCGTGCAGCCTCGTCTCGATCCCTGAGTAAACAGATGGGGGGACGTTTGCAAGACAAGAACCATCTGCACGAACAGTTCAACGACGTTTGCAGCATCATGGACTATCAGCTCGAAGACCATTGCTGCAGTTACCCCTGACGCTGCACCAGACAGGAGCGCCTGCGATGGTGTACTCAACGACGAACCTAGGTGCACGAATGGCAAAACGTCATTTTTTCGGATGAATCCAGGTTCTGTTTACAGCACCATGATGGTCGCATCCGTGTTTGGCGATATCGCTCTGAACGCAAATTGGAAGCGTGTATTCATCATCGCCATACTGGCGTATCACCCGGCGTGATGGTATGGGGTGCCATTGGTTGCACGTCATGGTCACCTCTTGTTCGCATTGACGGCACTTTGAACAGTGGACGTTACATTTCAGATGTGTTACGACCCGTGGCTCCACCTTTCATTTGATTCCTGCGAAACCCTACATTTCAGCAGGATAATGCACGACCGCATGTTGCAAGTCCTGTACGGGCCTTTATGTATACAGAAAATGTTCTGCTGCTGCCCTGGCATGCACATTCTCCAGATCTGCCACCAATTGAAAACGTCAGGTCAATGGTGGCCGAGCAACTTGCTCGTCACAATACGCCAGTCACTACTCTTGATGAACTGTGCACGCCATCCAAGCTCTGTTTGATTCAATGCCAAGGCGTATGAAGGCCGTTATTACGGCCAGGATCTATGGAACCAAATTGCGTGAAAATGTAATTACATGTCAGTTCTAGTATAATATATTTGTCCAATGAATACCCGTTTATCATCTGCATTTGTTCTTGGTGTAGTAATTTTAAAGGTCAGTAGTGTATAAAACTACAGTATTTATATAGGATCCTCTAAAAACAAACTATCAAGTTTCCTCTACATTAATGTAGCCGGATTAATTCACGCCTTTGATATAATGTTCGTACAACAAAAATGAAGTACAGTTTTTAATGACTAAGTTCAACTGATAATTTGTGATTACGTTGTATAAAGATGCACAGAAAACTTAAGACATAATATTGCTGAAGAGGTCAAAGGACCCTTAATTAAACTGAACAGTTTGGAACTTCTCTTATCTCTTGTTATCTGTTCTTTGTTCTCGCATGAGCTGAACATTAAGTGGTGCCTGTTTGAATAATTAATGACAACAAGTGTATATTTTATTGAAATATGTGTCAAGAAAGTTCGAAACATTATTGCTCTGAGTTATTTGAAAAGCACTATCTAAATATTAATCAGCAACAGAAGAAAGCACGGCTGAAAAGTCCAAATACCTTCCTTTACATCTGCAACACAGCACAACATCGTTATTAGAAGATCGGAAAAATCCACCACCTCTAGGTAAGTGGAAAACTTCGAGAAGATAATCTTTATTGGATTCCAGTTATAAATCCAGCTACGTGGCATGTGAAAATACAGCAAGTTGTAAAAATTTACTCTACTCCCTTATGATCTTAATATTCCCTGTGAGGAAATTTCATTTCTCTCTGTGCAAACATAACAATTTAAATATTTCACTGGTGACTGTGATAGGACTGTACCTTTAACGGATAATTTTATGTATGTAAATAATTATTAAGTACTTCATTGTTCGAGCAATAATGAACGTAATTTTCTTTTCTACTTACGTGTCACAAGAGGAATTGTAATATATGGAGTACGAGAGAAAGAAAAAATCACAGTAAGGAGAAAAGCAGGATAAGTAAGAATTTTTATCAAATTTAACCACAATGAATATCTGCTAATGGACACATGATGGACGAGTAAGGTAAGACCGGGGGCAATAATTACTTGTCTTTAGTTACACAAGCACAGTGTAGGTAGATTCCACAGCAAGCGATGCATATCTTTCTGTATAGCTGATACAGTAAAAATGTTCAGTAAATTTTACAATACTGCAGTGGTTTATTTGTACTGGACCGAATATTCTAGTAGAAATAATTACATTGTCATCATCTGATTTCCGTAAACGAAGCAGCCATCTTGTTGTACCCAAATTACGTACTAGTAATTTCTATGAGATCCAAGAAAAGCGCAACTTACAGCAACATTAATACTGGAAACAGTCTGAATCAGCAAACAAATAATATAGATATGCAAACACAAATAACTAGCTCTGAATATCATCAAAATGACATTCCCATAATTGGTAGTCATGACCCAGATTGGACGTGGAATACAAGAGAAAGTATTTTGCTAGGAGCTATTTCTGTGTAAATCATACATGAATTACCATCGCAGCTATCACAAGAAAGCATTTTTCTCAGAGTAATTCGAATGGAGGCATTCTAAAGGAATCCTGAGTTTCTGATTGTCCGATGACGTGAGAAAAAAAATGATCACGGGCAATAGGCCATCACAAATGGCAAGAGACACTACTTCATCTGAGCCGAGTGACACGATCGAGGTGAAGCAATTTGTGAACAACGTGTTTACAAATTTCGATCAGAAACTTGATTGGAATTTTATAAAAATGTGTAACGCCTTCGATCAGAAATTATTACAATTACTCGAAGAATAATTCTGATAGACGACGTGAAGTTGCTAAGGTGCAGTCTGCCCATTTGCCTATAAATTGAGAAGCCATGAATTGACCTACGGTGCATGAGATCATTATTAGTTACCGTGCACTATGAATTAGGTCATGTGAAAATTCCAAAATACGTACTAAAAAAAAAATTCATGATGTAATTACTATATAGAAAAATTTTCATTGTAACACAAACGCAAGAACTAAACTTTAGTGTACCTTTGCCTGTAAAGAGTGGTATAAAAGAGTATGTGGAAGGCCAACTTAGCTACGAATGTTATCACAACACTGAGGAAGGGATAAATGACACTTAAATAAAGTGAAGTTTGTGCAGTGGAGTAAAAATGGTACAATTTTACGATGAATATCTTTAAATGGTTTTCAAGCGAAGCGATAAAATGACATGTTCAGTGAAGTGTAGGCTTCGAAGCAGAATTTCAGGTAAGAGTGAAGCGAAGGGAGCGCCAGTGGAAGGGCAATCGGCACCATTAAGTGGACTATATGGAAGTAAATTAGGATTAAGTGGCAAACTTACTGAATTGAGGTCTTGGCTGTCTGGGGTTGTACCATGGAATGCGAGGCACACACTGGTGTACGACATAGTGCCTTTGCAGCATCCGCTCACTCACGCGAACTGAAGTATCGACAATGCTGTGCGTTCCAACAATCGTCCAAAACGATGCAATTTCAGCGGCAATCATTGTTAGCAACAATGCAACCGTTACACTGAATATCCGGTGTTGACTGACACGAACCAATGAAAGTGTATGAAGTCACTCTCTGATATAACAAAAACACATTTTGTAGGGGAAATGCACTCTTGTAGAGTATAAAACAAAAATTGTTCTAGAACATTATCCTTTGTGTAAAGTATTCTATAACTGTTGTCTATAAATTTATAGTTTCTGGTGAATTTAAATTTTAGCTTTCACTACGGGCAGTCACGTGACAACAATAAAAAGTGCGTTCTAAACCATTCCTGACAGCCCCATACCTATACTTGGGACAATAACAAAGGAACTATATTTCCTGGCCAGGACCATAATGAAGTGTATTCAAGGACGTAAGGAAGTCAAAATCACACTTTAAAACACAAAAAGCAGACTATCAAGCTATATTAGTGCTTCAGGACTTCGTATTGTACATAAAAAAATTGTAATTTCGTGTGTTCAATGAGAAATCCAACCACTATCTGTTTTCATTGACAAGTACTGACATTTTCACTTCCAGCAGACAGTGGGTGCTGACGTAAAGCACGTATGGGAAAAATCACATGATACGTCTTACTGACAGATGGTATAAGGACTGATGATGAATTAAAAAATATTATTGACTACGTAATTACGATGTATAAAAATGAACAGCAATGTTGAGACGTATAGCTAAAGGAGTCATTTTTTTTTGGTCATCAGTCTACTGACTGGTTTGATGCGGCCCGCCACGAATTCCTTTCCTGTGCTAACTTCTTCATCTCAGCGTAGCACTTGCAACCTACGTCCTCAATTATTTGCTTGACGTATTCCAATCTCTGTCTTCCTCTACAGTTTATGCCCTCTACCGCTCCCTCTAGTATTGTGGAAGTCATTCCCTCATGTCTTAGCAGATGTCCTATCATCCTGTCCCTTCTCCGTATCAGTGTTTTCCACATATTCCTTTCCTCTCCGATTCTGCGTAGAACCTCCTCATTCCTTACCTTATCAGTCCACCCAATTTTCAACATTCGTCTACAGCACCACATCTCAAATTCTCTTCTGTTCCGGTTTTCGCACAGTCCATGTTTCACTACCATACAATGCTGTACTCCAGACGTACATCCTCAGAAATTTCTTCCTCAAATTAAGGCCGGTATTTGATGTTAGTAGACTTCTCTTAGCCAGAAATGCCTTTCTTGCCATAGCGAGCATGCTTTTGATGTCCTCCTTGCTCAGTCCGTCATTGGTTATTTTACTGCCTAGGTAGCAGACTTCCTTAACTTCATTGACTTCGTGACCATCAATCCGGATGTTAAGTTTCTCGCTATTCTTATTTCTACTACTTCTCATTACCTTCGTCTTTCTCCGATGTACTCTCAAACCATACTGTGTACTCATTAGACTGATCATTCCGTTCAGCAGATCATTTAATTCTTCTTCACTTTCACTCAGGATAGCAATGTCATCAGTGAATCGTATCATTGATATCCTTTCACCTTGTATCCTAATTCCACTCCTGAACCTTTACTTTATTTCCATCATTGCTTCCTCGATGTACACATTGAAGAGTAGGGGCGAAAGGCTACAGCCTTGTCTTACACCCTTCTTAATAAGAGCACTTCGTTCTTAATCGTCCACTCTTATTATTCCGTCTTGGTTGTTGTACATATTGTATATGACCCGTCTCTCCCTATAGCTTACCCCGACTCTCGAACAGCTTGTACCATTTTAAATTGTCGAACGCTTTTTCCAGGTCGACAAATCCTATGAAAGTGTCTTGATTTTTCTTTAGCCTTGCTTCCATTATTAGCCGTAACGTCAGAATTGCCTCTCTCGTCCCTTTACTTTTCCTAAAGCCAAACTGATCGTCACCTAGCGCATTCTCAATTTTCTTTTCCATTCTTCTGTATGCGATAATTCTCGTACTTGTCAGCTCTTGCCGTCTTCGGAATTGTGTGGATGATGCTTTTCCGAAAGTCAGATGGTATATCGCCAGACTCATATATTCTACACACCAACGTGAATAGTCGTTTTGTTACCACTTCCCCCAATGATTTTAGAAATTCTGATGGAATGTTATCTATCCCTTCTGCCTTATTTGACCGTAAGTCCTCCAAAGCTCTTTTAAATTCAGATTCTAATACTGGATCCCCTATCTCTTGTAAATCGACTCCTGCTTCTTCTTCTATCACATCAGACTAATCTTCACCCTCATAGAGGCTTTCAATGTATTCTTTCCACCTATCTGCTCTCTCCTCTGCATTTAACAGTGGAATTCCCGTTGCACTCTTAGTGTTACCACCGTTGCTTTTAATGTCACCAAAGGTTGTTTTGACTTTCCTGTATGCTGAGTCTGTCCTTCCGACAATCATATCTTTTTCGATGTCTTCACATTTTTCCTGCAGCCATTCTGTCTTAGCTTCCCTGCACTTCCTATTTATTTCATTCCTCAGCGACTTGTATTTCTGTATTCCTGATTTTCCCGGAACATATTTGTACTTCCTCAGTTTCATCAATCAACTGAAGTATTTCTTCTGTTACACATGGTTTCTTCGCAGCTACCTTCTTTGTACCTATGGTTTCCTTCCCAACTTCTGTGATGGCCCTTTTTAGAGACGTCCATTCCTCTTCAACTGTACTGCCTACTGCGCTATTCCTTATTGCTGTATCTATAGCGTTTGAGAACTTCAAACGTATCTCGTCATTCCTTAGTACTTCCGTATCCCTCTTCTTTGCGTATTGATTCTTCCTGACCAATGTCTTGAACTTCAGCCTACTCTTCATCACTATTATATTGTGATCGGAGTCTATATCTGCTCCTGGGTACGCCTTACAATCCAGTATCTGATTTCGGAATCTCTGTCTGACCATGATGTAATCTAATTGAAATCTTCAAGTATCTCCCGGCCTTTTCCAAGTATACCTCCTCCTCTTGTGATTCTTGAACAGGATACTCGCTATTACTAGCTGAAACTTGTTACAGAACTCAATTAGTCTTTCTCCTTTTTCATTCCTTGTCCCAAGCCCATATTCTCTTGTAACCTTTTCTTCTACTCCTTCCCCTACAACTGCATTCCAGTCGCCAATGACTATTAGATTTTCGTCCCCCTTTACATACTGCATTACCCGTTCAATATCCTCATACACTTTCTCTATCTTTTCATCTTCAGCTTGCGACGTCGGCATGTATACCTGAACTATCGAAGATAAACTTCACTCATGTGTCTCCAGGATAATGTAATTCCATCAGACCTTAAAAAAGATTTCAAGAACCTGGAAATGTAAAGAATAAAATACATCAAAGAAGAAGAACATCAGGTTATGAAAGAAATGCGAGCAACATTTGAACAGCAATAATCCATAGCCCACAGGTTACTTCGATGGACCTCGAATGTGGGAATCGGACCAGTTAAATGAATGTTCTAAGAATAACACATTCCAACGTATGTTATCTTTTCCACATGAGCCATGCTGTCCTTCTCCTGGGGCATCGACAGAGGGGGTCACGGTGCGTAGGGTGCGATCGCTGGAGGCTTTCGGACAGAGAGGACATACTAGGGTACGGGGAGTTTGTGGCGGGTGGCCCACGTGGACGGCTGCGTTTCGCGAGCAAGAGCATATCGTACGGTGAGGTGTTCGAGGTGGGAAGTCACGCCTCGTCGGAGTTTTTGGTTGGGACTCGTCCAGAAGGGCGGTGAGGCGATGTGCCTGGAGACAATGATATTCTGCTGTTTGTATTATCGAGTTCCTCGCTTCTCGTGGTAAGATTGCTCTTTCCTTATGGATTGTGCCACCCCCCCCCCCTCTTAAAAAAAGTGGACGTGGTGGTTTAAACTGTGGCCGTTGGTCTGTGAATCTGTAGCCGTTCGTATTCGAAGCTGCCTCACTCGGACTATACTCTTGCTTGCTAGTATGTACCGGTTCTCTGCTACACTACTGACCATTAAAATTGCTACACCACGAAGATGACGTGCTACAGACGCGAAATTTAACCGACAGGAAGAAGATGCTGTGATATGAAAATGATTAGCTTTTCAGAGCATTCACGCAATGTTGGCGCCGGTGGCGACACCTACAACGTGCTGACACGAGCAAAGTTTCCAACCGATTTCCCATACACAAACAGCAGTTGACCGGCGTTGCCTGCTGAAACGGTGTTGTGATGCCTCGTGTAAGGAGGAGAAATGCGTACCATCACGTTTCCAACTTTGATAAAGGTCGGATTGTAGCCTATCGCGATTGCGGTTTATCGTATCACGACATTTCTGCTCGCGTTGGTCGAGATCCAGTCACTGTTAGCAGACTATGGAATCGGTGGGTTCAGGACGGTAATAAGGAACGCCGTGCTGGATCTCAACGCCCCCTTGTCAGTAGCAGTCGAGATGACAGGCATCTTAACCGCATGGCTGTAACGGGTCGTGCAAACACGGCTCGATCCATGAGTCAAGAAATGGGGATGTTTGCAAGACAAGAACCATCTGCACGAACAGTTCGACGACGTTTGCAACAGCATGGACTGTCAGCTAGGAGACCGTGCCTGCGATAACCCCTGATGCTGCATCATAGACACGAGCGCCTGCGTTGGTGTACTCAACGACGAACCTGGGTGCACGAATGGCAATACATCAATTTTTCGGATGAATCCAGGTTCTGTTTACAGCATCATGATGGTGGCATACGTGTTTGGCGTCATCGCGGTGAACGCACATTGGAATCATGTATTCGTCATCGCCATACTGGCGTATCACCGGGCGTGATGGTATAGGGTGCCATTGGTTACACGTCTCGGTCACCTCTTGTTCACACTGACGGCACCTTGTACAGTGGACGTTACATTTCAGATGTGTTACGACCCTTGGCTCTACCCTTCATTCGATCCATGCGAAACTCTACCTTTCAGCAGGATAACGCACGACCGCAAGTTGCAGGTCCTTTACGGGACTTTCTGGATACAGAAAATGTTCGACTGCTGCCCTGGCCAGCACATTTTCCAGATCTCTCACCAATTGAAAACATCTGGTCAATGGTGGCCGAGCAACAGTCTCGTCATAATACGCCAGTTGCTACTCTTGATGAACTGTGGTATCGTGTTGAAGCTGCATGGACAGCTGTACCTGTACACGCCGTCCATGCTCTGTTTCACTCAATGCCCTGGCGAATCAAGGCTAATATTACGGCGAGAGTTGGTTGTTCTGGGTACTGATTTCTCAGGATTTATGCACCCAAATTGCGTCAAAATGTAATCACATGTCAGTTCTAGTATAATATGTTTGTCCAATGAATACCCGTTTCTCATCTGCATTTCTTCTTAGTGTAGCAATTTTAATGGCCACTAGTGTACTTATTTTGCTGCCCGCAAGGTTGCTCCGGCGAGATTGCCTCCTGGTAGAGCGACGGTCACCGTTTGACAGTTTGAAGCTGCCTGTGGTCGCGTGTCTGTGTTCACCGTTAAATGGTACATCGTCAACTTGATCTGCAAGTTCCCATCTTGCGTATTCGCTTAGTGGTTTCCTTGAAGTGTTCCTCAAATTTTCCAGTTGTTGTCAACGTGCGTCGTTGAATGACAATTTTTTTAACCGCAAGCAAGAAGAAGAGCCTTTCGCCAAAACGCCGTTGAGTGTTCAATGAGCTTACAGTTGAAATTTCTGTTATAACCAAATAAATCGCTGCTCTTGATTGTTAATAACTTCGCAAGATTACTACCTTTCGACAGAGTGCCGTTGATATTTCCTGTTGTTATTAATGTGCACCGTTGAATCAAAATTTGTTTAGCAGCAAGCCACAAGAAGAGCCTTTCGACAGAGCACTGTTGGGTGTTCAATCAGCGTACAGTTGAAAATATTGTTATTACCAAATGTTTTACAGTCACTAGGAGTTGTTCTCTGTTCTTGTGACTTGGTTGAGTACATAGTCTTAGTTTTTTTTAAAATAGATGTATATATGTAGCGATTGAAGCCCCTTTTATGTATGTACATGATGGGTCGCAGAAGGTCTGGCGACCGATTATTAGCGTTGTCAGCCAGATAACATAGTTCTAGTTATTCCCTTATTTTTAATGTATGTATATGCTTGGTTGCAGTAAGTCTGGCGACTAAGTATTACTGTTGTTAGTAACACCTGCTACTTGCTGCTTCAACGATTGCCTTGTAGTCCTTCATCTATGTCTGTTAATATTTAAAAGATAAAATAATTCTGGGCATTTAATAGTCTTACCCGCAGCAGGTTTACCTGGTAGCTTACGGCCATCAGCTGTAGTATTCTGGGCTTTTTGCTTGGTTGATTAAATTTTCCTAGTTTTATATACATACCTACTGTTTGTATATACATTTGGTCGGAACAGGTCTGAGAATTAACCAATCATTATTGAGAATTGTGCCCCGGTTGTTGGTTTGATTGCCTAGTGACCATAATTTTGGTATATCCTATTCTATACATTATTCTGAGTTAAGGTTTGGGAAGACAAGAGACGTCGGTATATATGATCACTGCAGGGCCGACATTGGTTTCCGATGTTACGCACCCAACCGTGATGTTGTACCCCGTACCTTGGGTTGAGAGAGTTGCCTGTTAGGAGGTCCGCCACTCGCTATCTCTGTCGGAGCCTGCATTGCTCGATCCCCCGGAACTTGGCCTAGCCCTCCCACTCACATCCTACTTAACGATAAATCCAGACTTGAGTAGGACCATATCACCACAGTTCGCCCTGTCAGTAGCTTCATGTCAATGACATTCAAAACATTTCTCCTTATAATATTAACAAAAATGGCAAAGTGGTGTGCTATTATTGTATCATTCTTGACACTGGTCCTTTTTTGTTGATGGGACTCGAAATACTCACAGGGAACTACACATAATGGAAGACGTCCCACTAGCAAACCGCGTACGGCCAACATGGTGGACGTCTGGTCCATTCCGAACAGAGAACCACACACCGTCTCATCAGAATGAGTGGGTTCAAAAATGTCTAACAGGCAGACCCTAATCGTCATTGCTGACACAGTACATTTTCATGGATTAGAAAGGAACTACTTAAGTATCGTGAGGAAGTGATACACACTGACTCAAATGGTTAAAATGACTCTGAGCACTATGGGATTTAACATCTGAGGTCATCAGTCCCCTAGAACTTAGAACTACTTAAACCTAAGGACATCACACACATCCATGCCCGAGGCAGGATTAGAACTTGCGACCGTAGCTGTCGCTTGGTTCCAGACTGAAGTGCCTAGAACCGCTCGGCCACACCGTACACACTGACTACTGTTGACGATACGTACCCACGCACAGTGGGCCACCTCGCTTCAAGACCTGCAAATATAGAAAGATGGATATAAAACCCTACAAAACTATGTTCTTTGAATTATTAATTGGAAATACGACGTCGGAACAACAAAATTCCAAATTAGGATCCAATCTGGCAGATCAAAAATTATACACACAGTGGATTCGTGTAAAACTTCGGGTACAGAGTATTGTGAGGTCGCTGACAACAAATTATCAGTCGAAATAGCCGTGCTGAAATGATTTATTCCATCTTTTACATTTATTGCAAGTAATTACAGTCACAGTATTCGCTTGTACCATTAATGCATTCACAAGTGTCTGCATCATGTTGTCCCCTGTGAGATGCTTTGAGAAACATATCTCTCGCCTTATGTGGCAGGTGCTTATCTTCAATTGTCATTTTGTGGTCTGTCGAGATGAATGGATCAGAAGGTGCTGGAAGCTGATAGAATGCGACATGCATCCAAATCTAACCGGAATATTTTCGAATAAATCTTCTCAGTGACGTCGGACATCCTTATTTCGAGTTTCATGTGCATTTTCAGATAGCCAACCAACCGCCCACGGAGTAGTTTCGACTATGACATATCCGTACAACAAACATCGCATGTGGACCAAAGTTGAGATCAAACTCTATTGCAGGACATTGTGAGTCAGGCTTACTACTTTAATTGTCTCATTTCCTAATCTAATTCCCTCAGCGTCACCCGACTTAATTCGACTACATTCCATTCTCCAAGGTTTGCTTTTGTTGACGTTCATCTTATATTCTCCTTTCAAGACACTGTCCATTCCGTTCAACTTCTCGTCCAAGTCCTTTGCTGTCTCCGACAGAATTACAATGTCATCGCTGAAACTCAAAGTTTTTATTTCTTCTCCGAATTTTTCTTTTGTTTCCTTTACTGCTTGCTCAATAAACACATTGAATAACACCAGGGATAGGCTACAACCCTGTCACCGTCCCTTCCCAACCACTGCCTCCCTTTCATGCCCCTCGACTCTTATAACTGCCGTCTGATCTCTGTACAAATTGTAAATAGCCTTTCGCTCCCTGTATTTTACTCCTGCCACCTTCAGATATTGAAAGAGAGTATTCCTGTCAACATTTTCAAAAGCTTCCTCTAAGTCTATAAATGCTAGAAACGTAGGTTTGCCTTTCCTTAATCTATCTTCTAAGATACGTCGTAGGGTCAGTATTGCCTCACGTGTTCCAATACTTCTACGGAATCGAAACTGATCATTCCCGAAATCGGCTTCTACCAGTTTTTCCATTCGTCTGTAAAGAATTCGCGTTAGTATTTTGCAGCAGTGACATTTTAAACTGACAGTTCGGTAATTTTCACATCTGTCAACACCTGCATTCTTTGGGATTGGAATTATTATATTCTTTTTGAAGTCAGAGGGTATTTCCCCTGCCTCATACATCTTGATTACCAGATGGTAGAGTTTTGTCAGAACTGGCTCTCCCAAGGCCGTCAGTAGTTCAAATGGAATTTTGTCTACTTCTGGGGCCTTGTTTCGACTTAGGTCTTTCAGTGCTCTGTCAAACTCTTCACGCAGTATTATATCTCCCATTCCATCTTCATCTACATCGTCTTCCATTTCCATAACTTTGTCCTCAAGTACATCGCCCTTGTACTGTCCCTCTATATACTTCTTCCACTTTTCAGTTTCCCTTCTTTGCTTAGAACTGGGTTTGCAACTGAACTCTTGATATTCATACAAGTGGTTCTCTTTTCTCCAAAGGGCTCTTTAATTTTCCTGTAGGCAGTATCTACCCTACCCCTAGCGAGATATGCCTCTATATCCTTCTAGCCATACCTGCTTAGCCATTTTGCACTTGCTGTTGATCTAATTTTTGAGACGTTTATATTCCTTTTTGCCAGCTTCATTTACTGCATTTTTATATTTTCTCCTTTCATCAGTGAAATTCAATATTTCTTCTGTTACCCAAAAATTCATACTAGCCCTCGTCTTTGTACCTACTTGATCCTCTGCTGCCGTCACTATTTCATCGCTCAGAGCTACCCATTCTTCTTCTATTGTATTTCTTTCCCCCACTCTTGTCAATCGTTCCCTTATGCTCTCTCTGCAACTCTATAAAACCCCTGGTTCTGTCAGTTTATCCAGGTCCCATCTCTTTAAATTCCAACCTTTTTGCAGTTTCTTCAGTTTTAATCTACAGTTCATAACGCATATGTTGCGGTCAGAGTCCACATCTGACCCCGGAAATGTCTTACAGTTTAAAACATGGTACCTAAATGTCTGTCTTCATTAACTGCATTTTATATTATTTTCTCCTTTCATCAGTTAAATTAAATATTTCTTCAGTTACCCAAAGATTTCTACTAACCCTCGTCTTTTTACCTACTTGATCCTCTGCTGCCGTCACTATTTCATCGCTCAAAGCAACCCATTAAATAATCTATCTGAAACCTCCAGACTTCTTCCATGTAAGCAACCTTCTATCATGATTCTTGAATCAAGTGTTAACTATGATTATGTTATGCTATGTGCAGAATTCTACCAGGTGGCTTCCTCTTTTATTTCTTACCCCATTCCATATTTACCTACGAGATTTCCTTCTCTTCCTTTTCCTACTATCGAATTCCAGTGACCCGTCACAATGAAAGTTTCGTCTCCCTAAACTATCTGAATAATTACTTTTATCTCATCATACATTTCATCATTCTCTTCGTCATCCGAAGAGCTAGTTGGCATATGAACTTGTTCTACTGTGGTAGGTGTGGGCTTCGTGTCTATGTTGTAGTTCATATGTGATTAGATTGATTCTTGCTAGAAGAATTATATGCCATTGCGCGACAACAAAGACTCATTCGACAAAATACGCCTTGTCTTGCCTTCTTTTCAATTATCGTGCCTCTGGAATGACCCCCGCTAAGAACAGATTTCTTTCTTCATTTTTCCAGCTGGAGAAAGTTGTTAGCAGTAGGCAGTAATTTCGGTACGACAGCGTCTGAGGCGTTAATGGTGTTAGCTCTACTGCACCAGAGGACTCTTTGACGCAGCAGAAGCGTCCTAGCAGAGCAATATCCGCTCTGCCTTTAATCACCCAAGAGAGCCCAGCCAAAGGACATCAAAGGTCCATCTGTTTGCTCACTTCTCTGTGTAGGTCTCTAGCAGAGAACCATAGCGTAGCTAAAATTCATGATGATTTCATGATACGCTAACGTTATCGCTTTATGTACTTACGTGTCTTCGAGCGCCCATAAGCTTTCGACAAACCTGAAGGTTCGAACACATAATATTTTATGATTTCTATGGTTCAAATGGCTCTGAGCACTATGGGACTTAACGCCTGAGGTGATCAGTCCACTAGAACATCGAACTACTTAAACCTAACTAACCTAAGGACATCACACACATCCGTGCCCGAGGCAGGATTCGAGCCTGCGACCGTAGCGGTCGCGAGATTCCAGACTGAAGCGCCTAGAACCGCTCGGCTACATTGGCCGGCTATGATTTCTATCATGAGGAAAACGAAAATAATTATTAAAGTTTCGGCAGGGAAGATAGATAACTGCTTCAGTATACTACCTTCACTATTGCTTTTGGTACGACTTAGTTGTTACTATTTACGAGCATTGGCTGCTACCATAACAGAGTTAATAATGAGGTAATGTCATTCTAATCGAGGACTGAAGCTGAATTTCTGTCTGGCAATCAATGTAGTCGAATCGTAAGATAATTTCAAGGACTTAGTAAATTTGTATAACCAGTTACGCAGCTATGAGTATAACTTTTATTTGTACTTTAGTTCTATTTTAGCTGTACAGCCATTATCAGGTTATCTATAGCAGAACAACGTATACATATCATTAGTACCAATGGTAATGAACTTATTGCAGGAAACTGAGACATAATTACGCACAAGAAATTATCCACATTTACTTAAAACGTCCGGGCTGATAGGCTGTGGTCGAAGTATAAGCCTCTCCCTTGACGTTTCGTCTCCGACTGCGAAAGACATCCTCGGAGGTACAGCGGTGAACTGCGAAGAAAACTCGGGGATGCGCTGATTATACAGAGTGAAAAGTATTTAAACCGACACACTCTAGGAGATTATAGGGGACATAAAAACAAATATTTTTCGCTAATATCATTTTTTCCTATGAGGAGTATTTAAACCGGTAGAGGAAGATTTCTCTGGCAGCAAATTAAATAAACCAACATATACTTTTCCACTTATTTATGACCAAGAGACGACACTATAACACAACCCAATTTCAATTACAGTAGATTTTCAAAAATGCCTCCATTGCCACGGAAACAAAGGTTACACTGTCGGATCGTGTTCTGTCTGACACGGGCAAAAACCACAGGTGTACACTGAATTGTTCCTGCTGTTGCTACTATCCGGGAAAACAGATCCTCTTCTGATGCTACTGGAGTTGCGTAAACAAGGTTTCGCATCTCTCCCCACACAAAAAAGTGCTGAGGGGACATATCTGGGGATATAGCAGTCCATGGTACAGGACCACCTCTGCCAACCCACATTTCTGTGAACCGTCGGTCCAAAAATCGACGCACACGACCACTGAAATGTACCCGCGCCCCGTCATGTTGAAATTGTGTTGTAGGGAGCGAGACGTTTTCCAGAAATTCTGGCAATGTACTGGCAAGAAAATTGTAATAGTGCCTGCCATTTAATGGCCTATGTAGCAGATATGCCCAATTAAACAGTCCCCAACAATACTGACCCACACATTAATAAATAACCGCACTTGATGAGTGCTAGTAAATGTGGCATGTGGGTTATCCTCACTCCAAACATGCGAATTATGCATCCTGAAGACTCCATCACGCCCGAACGTTGCTTCATCGGTAAACAACACACAGGATGGAAATGTAGGATGCATTTCACACTGTTCCAGGTACCACTGCCAAAACTGTGCTCTGGGTGGATAATCAACTGTTTCCTGGTTGTGGACACGCTGTAAGTGAAATGGACGTAACAAATGCTTACGAAGGACTGTTCTTACATTCGACTCGTTCGTCCCCAAGTTACGTGCAATTTCACGAGTGCTGATTGAAGGATCCTGTTCCACATGCTGCAAGACAGCTTTCTGAAATTGCAACGTTCTTACCATGTGACGGCGTCCTTGTCCAGGTAATTTGCTAAATGACCCGGACTCACGCAGACGTTGGTACACAGCAGCAAAGGTCGTATGATGCGGGATACGGCGATTAGGATATTGTTGTTGATAAACCCGCTGTGGAGCTCGTCCGTTGTGGTGCGCTACGTAGTACGCAGCAACGATATCAGTGTACTCACTCCATGTGTATCGCTCCATTAGTAAACAGAGACAGTGCACTACTACACTGATGGACAGCAGTTGTCTATAACTGAAGAGCTTAATACACCCTCTAACAACTAAAGAGATTAATGGGGTCTCCACCGGTTTAAATAATCCTCATAGGAAGAAATGACATTAGGGAAAAATATTTGTTTTGATGTCCCCTACAACCTCCCAGAGTTTGTCGGTTTAAATATTTTTCACCCTGTATAGGCAGTACAGAGGGCGCTTGTCATTAACGTGCCGTCGGCTATGAGATTCTCTGGTAATGCCAACGCTGAAGATTGAAAGTAGTCGATCGTCACGATTGCGGTGCAACGCTGACTTCCAAACTTTATCCAGTTTAACACCTTCGACTTTCCTGTTAAAATTATTACGGTGTTTATCAATCTCGATAGCCTCTCTATACAAACGTTGATGATAATGCGAGGTTTTTGATATGACGCTCGTCTCGCTGAATTTTATTTCGTGATCACCTTCCTGGTTAACATGTTCCACTACGGCCGATTTATCCGTGTGACCAAGGCGGCAGTTCCTCTTATGTTCGACAAGACGGGTGTTCACACTTCTCTTTGTGGCACCGATATAAACCTGTCCATAACAACAAGGAATTTTATATTCCCCCGGTGTAGCCGAAGGGTGTCGTGCATCTTTTGCCCATCTTAAATATTCTTTTATTTTCCTAGTGGTTCTGAGAATAGTTTCCACCCCATACTTGCTTAAAAATTTCCCAATGCGAAAGACGAAGGTGTTAAACTGGATAAAATTTGGATGTCAGCGTTGTACTGCAAGCGTGACGATCGATTACCTTCAATCATGAATGTTGACATTACCAGAGACAATCTCATAGCCGACGCCACGTGATCGACAGTGGCGCCATCTGTACTGCCTGTATAATCAGCGCTTCCTCGAGTTCTCTTGGCAGTTCGCCGCTGTACCTCCGAGGATGACTCCCGCAGTCGGAGACGAAACGTCAGGGGAGAGTTTTAAACTTAGACCACGACCTATCAGCCCGGAAGTTTTAAGTGAATACAATACCGCCAACGAAAGCCTGCATTGTATAATATCCACATTTAATCCTGAATGAACAAATTGACCTAAAGTATAAACACCTTAGCGAAAACTTTACTTACATTATTCACGAAGATACCGGATCAATCATAATACAACCAGAGATAAAAGATATCCTCTCAATATAACCAAATAACATTGGTGATGAAACCGTCAACAGGCAAATGTAACCATACAAAATCCCTGTCATCTGCCGTATCTGCTGTCACGAAATTTCAACTAGAAATTAAGTTTACTTCTAACCTTCATTAACGAAGTGTCAGAACACAACACAGAACTGACTACAGCCAGAATAATAACGAAAAAATATAATCACTAAAGAAATAAACAGCAACCGAAATAACAAGTCGTAGATCGTCTGCCACAAATGCCGTTATTAAATTCCAGCTAAAGACTGACACTTGTCTCTGACCACTACTAAAACAAAAGTCAGAACATATTTCAAAACTTATTGTTATCGCAAAATATAATTAGTAACAAACAGACAGTAACAGAAACAACGATACAGCATCGACGTCTGGACTTTGAAACGTATGTAAAATCGTATTATTCAATCTCGCATTTGATACAACAAATTTATCAAAATTTATAAGATGTTCTATTACGCATAATTGGTTATACAAACTTATTATGTCCCTGAAAAGGCGATTATCACTCAGTAGGCCCATGTGATTACAGATCGTAACATAATTGTTTACATGAAACGTTGTTTTCTGTCACGTTCGAATTTTTTGCCGTCATATCTCAAACCATGAATAAGTGAGTAACAGTTTTTGTAAGATTTTAAATTACTTTCGACGACCAAGTAAACCGATACGGTTTTATTGCGATCAAAGTTCCAAGTCTTCCAGAAAACAAATGATACTATTGCGGCCGCATGACAATAAAACACCTTTTCATACACAATATCTAGTGATATTTGTTATCCGTGATTTTATTTCGTAGTGATACCACAATATTGTGGTGGCGTGTAATGGGTTTCGCAATTTCATTGTTGTAGACTGCTGTTGTTGCATAACCATAGCCGCGTTTTCATTATCAGTAATACCTATCGCGTGTTTCTGAACATATGACGCTAGTGTCGCATTTGCTGTCCGGTATTTTAAACTGACTGGTCTCCGACGGAAGTGGTCGGCGTTTTTGACTACTATACGGAAGACGAGGTATAATATAGCTATTATTAAAATATCACATTACGAGTTTTAGGAGATGGGGAAGTTAATTTGAAATATTTAGTTTAATATTAGCTGTTAATTTCTGACATCTGCTTTAAACATTACTGATTGCAATTAATTTAACCCCCCCCCCCCCCACCAGGAGAAATTTACTGTTTACTAAACAGTTAGTAAGCAATTTTCTAAAACTTTTAATCACGTCTGCTGGTGGTAAGGCTTCTGAAATGGTAAAACGGTGTGTAGAAGGTTTTTATTTGCTTATTAATTGATTTGCATTCCGTCATCCAACGTCAGGTTCCCATCAGCCCGACGAGAACGTTGACCGACGGCATTGGTCAGAGGCCACTGGTCGCGCTGGAAATTACGCAGTTTGCGTAATTACGTTGCCTGGATACTGATAGAAAACATCGGTAGAAGTGATCTCAGGGAGGCTGAAAGAAGAGTCTGATGAAGTAAATACCGACTGAAAACTAAAAGCGCTCGGCTGTGCCGTCCAATCAATTCGTCGGCAATTCTCCTACGCTGCAGCTAGAAAAAGTTCTAAAATGCAGCATAGTAAATTGAGATGTGGCATTGGTCGATGAGGAAAGTAGGTTTCTTGATCAAATACGGCTGTTGCAATTAAATTAAGGTAATTACTTAACCAAAAGTTACAGGTACGAAAGCGACACGTACATTTTATGAGACAGCAATTAATAACACACGAGAGAGAGAGAGAGAGAGAGAGAGAGAGAGAGAAAACAATAGCGCAGCTACTGCTTTTATACAGTAAAAACTAATTACGGCGAATGCCTTCGACTTACTTTACGGAGCGACTTTCACAGAATTTCGATTTAAAAATATTTGCCGGCCACTGTGGCCGAGCGGTTCTAGGCGCTTCAGTCCGGAACCGCGCTGCTGCTACGGTCGCAGGTTCGAATCCTGCCTCGGGCATGAATGTATGTGAAGTCCGTAGGTTAGTTAGCTTCAAGTAGTTTTAAGTCTAGGGTACTGATGACCTCAGATGTTAAGTACAATAGTGCTTAGAGAAAGTTGAACCATTTGAAACGTCCCCGTACAAAAATTATAAATGACTGTGCTGATAAACCTCTCACGTTATTTGATTATCAAAGAGCTGAGCAAAACTGAACGTACTCAGACATTTCTCTCTTTACTTATTCTGATCATCATAAAGTGACACAAAATATATTTATAACAACGCAATCTGACTTTCAATAATCCCTACAAAAGAATGGCCCTAACTAACAATAACCTATACCTTTCATGAATCACTTACCTCACAAAAATCTTCGTTACTCGAACTACTGCAATACAGCGAGCGCCAATAGTGCCAGTTAGATAAAAAATTCTAACTACTGAAGGCACTAATTACCGATAGGCATATTTAGCAAATGAAAGATTTTGATAGAGAACAATGTATTTGCCTTACTAATCTTCAAAAGTCTACATATATAAATGACATCCATCTTTACAAATTTCCTTTTTCTGACGGACACACGTCCAGATCGTCCGCTTATAGTGCCCTCTAAAAACTGTGGTATTTCTCTCTCCACACACACCACCACTGGCGGCTCACCTCTAACTGCGCAACGCTTCGTGCTGTTCACATCCAACTGCCGAACACTACACAAGCGAATATTGCAACAATGCCAACCAGCCACAGACTGCACACAGCACAGCGATTTTTCATTCAGAGCGCTACGTGGCGTTGCCAACATAAAAACCTAGACAGCCTACTTACACATTTTTTAAAAACAATTCTCTGGACCATTCTTTGTATGAACCGTAAAATAGAGTTTTTGTATTAAATTATGACATTTTCTCCTTAGTTTACGGGTTTGTTTACACAGGCAAATTTATTCTTAATGTCATTTAACATTAATTAAATGTTTGTGGCACAGTTTATTAATTATTCAAAAAGCAGTATTTCACCTGGTTCAGCTACCGGTACTCCCAGGCGTTTTTCCTTCCTGTGATGATTAGAACGGAGTACAGTGAGCCTCGTGACGCCAAATGAAGGGTCGCCTAGGTGGAAAGCGGAGGCTCCTAGGCCTGGGAAGCTAACAGCCGGGATAGCTGTGCGCTGACCACATACCGCCTCATACCTTGTTACAATGACGTCATGGCGGCATCGTGCTGCTGCATGACTCTTCAGGGATATTGCACGGAGCTGATTATTTTAAGCATTAGTAGATACTAGTCACATTAGTTTTCAAACCATTATCTCAACAAAATAGTGAGCAAAATACTAAGACACTGTAACTACCATTCAATACTGAGTTTTATCAAATACCTCCTTTCACAGAGAAACAAAAAAAGAAAAAAAAACTCTTTCTGTACAAGCAACCTGTTATAACCCTGTGATTTGTGTATCTTCTGTATGCGAAAATTCTTAAGCCGCTAAAGTAGCTATGGATTTATGTGGCGAGAGGGTCATGTCGTGGAGGTGAACACTTTCCTTCATTTCCTTCATTCGACCCTCTGGTATGGTTTTCTACAAGAATTTCTGCTTCAGTGACGTCTCACGTGTCCGGTAGAACTTGAACTCTATAATGAATCTGATCTTGTCTTCGTGATCCATGTTGGAGTAATACTAGGCTGTAGTGTAGTCCTAGATTCTTCATTTAACACTGGTTCTTTATAGTTGGTAAGTAGACACTCGAAGGGTAGTTAGTGACTATCTAATGCGTCAGACTGTTCAAGTCCATAAGCAGATGGATTTCAGCTGTAATATATTCACCTGTAGGTTACAATATTTGTTATCCTGTCCACACCGAATGTACGATGTAGGGCACTTACAGAAAATAATAGAGGAATATCCATATTTTGATTTGCAGCTCCTTGTATTGGTCGTGTTTTCGGTTAAAATTGTTGGATGTGAGGTCCGCCAGTTAAGCAAAACACCGTTTTTCTCAGTACCCGTACATGTTTCGGCACCACTGTGTTAAAGACTACAGACAGGTGGCTTGTCATGTTTTCGTGTGGCAAGCACTTCCATTCTCCGCATCATGCTGAGGTGTTGTGATGCACACGTAACTATAACAGGTATTTTCCACAAAGAAAGTAGTAAAACACTTTTCACTTCATCAGAACACATTGTGATTGTGGTTTGTTCTGATTAAGTGAAAAGTGTTTTACTACGTTATTTGTGGAAAATGCTTGTTATAGCTACGTGTGCATCACAACACCTCAGCATTATGCGGAGAATGGAGGTGCTTGCCACACGAAAACATGACAAGCTACCAGTAGTCATTAACACACAACTGATCCAGAAAATTCATGCACACCAAATGTAAAGAATAAATAAAAACAAAAACCCACTGATGATGGCACAGTGCTGCTGAAACATGTTTCGGTAATGAGAAAAACGGTGTTCAGCATAACTGGTGGACCTCACATCCTGCCGGCCGAAGTGGCCGTGCGGTTAAAGGCGCTGCAGTCTGGAACCGCAAGACCGCTATGGTCGCAGGTTCGAATCCTGGCTCGAGCATGGATGTTTGTGATGTCCTTAGGTTAGTTAGGTTTAACTAGTTCTAAGTTCTAGGGGACTAATGACCTCAGCAGTTGAGTCCCATAGTGCTCAGAGCCATTTGGACCTCACATCCAACCAGAATAGAGGAAGCTGTATGTTCTGCATTTCCGCAATTTGTCCCATGTGTATCAGAGCATTCATCGGTCATTTTTTTACTACATTATTGTACAGAATTTCACGACAGGTTCCACACGACTATGCCACACAATAACACATCGTGACACACCGGTTAGTATGGCCGAACCATTCCTCCACTGCTGTTAGTGGGTCGTGGTCACGTGGTTAGCGCTGCAGGCTCCAGATCACAGGCCTCGGGTTCGATTTCCGTGTGAGTCGGGGACTTTTATTCCACGCCGAACTTGATGTATGTGTGTTGTCCTCATCATCACTTAGGGGATTTTTGCGCTCGGGCCTGGGTGTGTGTGTTGTCTTCATCATCACTTCGTCACAATCGGTGCCCAAGTCGCCGATGTATCGTGAAATATAAAGACTGGCACTAGGTGACCGAATGACCTCAGAAGTACTGAAACCATCTAAAGCTCAGTCGTATGATATCAAGCAAAATATGAGACTGGATCGGGGATTTGTTGGTAGGGAGGACACAGCATGGTGTGTTGGCTGAAGAGTATTCGTCAGAAATGGAAGTAACTTTAGGTTGTTCCTCAAGGAAGTTGCTGTTCACGTTGATTATTTATATCATCGTAGATAATACTAATACTTACCTAACGTTTCCCGCAGGTGATGTAATTATCAGTAATAAAATAGTGTCTGAAAGGAGTAGCGCATATACTCACGCACATATTAAGGAGATACCAGAGGTGTGAATACACTGCATACTTGATTTAGTTTTCAGAAGTATATAATGTGGGATTTCACGAAACTAAATAACTCAGTATCTATTGAACATAATATTTGTGAGTCACAGCTGCCATCGGTCAACTCTTACAAACACATGTATGTAAAGTTCCAAGGCAAATTAAATGGGTCATATACTGTCACTCGTAGGTATACCAGACAGAAGATTTCGGTTTCCTCGGCGAGGAGCTGGTAAAATGCAACCAGTCCAGAAAGAAAATTGCTGACTAGACATTCCTGCTACCCGTTCCAGAATGTTTCACAAGTCTGTGATACGCGTTCCAAATAGGACTAAGTGGGGATATTGAAAGTATGAAAAGTAAGAAATCAAGAAAATAATGAAAATGCTGAAATAACTGAAGAAGCAAAATTCTGAACTCAGACGCTGTCTGGAGTGGAAGTGTACTTAATAAATTTAAAGAAGCAGTTTTAAATGATGAAACTAGGAATATACTGCAATTCCTAATGTATCGGAGTCGAGCGTATTATGCACCACAGTTGTGGATCAACAATTTTTGTATACATGATTTGGCCTCTGAGTAGCAACAACGTATATTTGTCATGCGAATCACCTAGTTCGTAGGTGCCAAAAAAAATGCTTCCTCTCTTTTACATAATGTAGGTAGATTGCCCGCGTCATTTAAACACGTCACAGCTTTTTTTAACAACGCAGGGGGTCAAAATAAAAGTAAATACGCTCTGCATTTCTGGCATTACGTTACCCAGAATACAAACATTGAAACTGTAGATCACAAATTCATAATTTTTTGTAATTCCTATATGGAATGCGACCAAGAGTTTGGAATTATTAAGAAGGTGCCAGATATAATCCTTAGATTTTTGTATCTGATGAATAGGCATTGCTTATTTCAAAGGCCAAATGGAAATTTTAGGTAGTCCACATGGCTGACAATGATTTCATCACACCAAGTGGACTCAATGATTATCTCAGGGATTCAGTGAAAGACTTGAGAAAAATACTGTGGTTGCAATTTCAGACGAAGTCACCACTGATCATGTTGTACAAACATTCTGTCAATGAAAAGCTGGAATATTTTCAAAATGTTAATGAGAGAAAAGAACATCATTATGGCAGAAATATTAATGTCTTCCCATCTCTATAAATAAATAATGAAACACGTAGGTTAAAATACGTGAAGTACAGAGACCTGTTTCCCATTGTCCGACCAGTACATTACGAATTTTACCAGAAACGTCCGCACTGTGGAACTGCAAGAACATTGAATCCAGTAGTCCAAAATCGTGAAGAAGCTGATTATTATTCAGGGAACGAACATGGCAGGATGGTAGAAACAAGCTCTGAATAGAATCTTAGTCATGTTACTGCCTGATATTAAAGTGCGCAAATTAATGTCACTGTACTCTACGATTTTTATTTCGGAATAAAATTTGCTAAGTGTCAAAATTCAACAGGGTTTGTTCTGGATAAGGTAGGCAATAAAGCTTCAAAAGTGTACAAATAATTACCCTTTCACTAAGCTGTTCATGAAATTTTCTGGAGTGTCTCAACTTTCAGCACCATTTGCTCAAAACTAACGTTTTGTCACTTATAACTCTTGGCCCTTAAGGGTTTCAGTTCTTATGAGATAGCTTAAATCTATTAGTGAGTAGTATGAAAGTGATGATAGCACTGATAATGAGTACAGTTAACTCCTTTTTTATGCAAGGACAATTATTAGAAATTATCTTTTATATATTCTTTCACTGGTGTACTAGATTCATTTGTAAGTAGGCTGTTTATGGTTTCTTATTGGCAACGTTACGTAGTGCTCTGTATGAAAATCACTGGCTGTGCTGTGTGCAGTCTGTGGCTAGTTTGCATTGTTGTCTCCCATTGTAGTATTGGGCAGCTGGATGTGAACAGCGCATAGCGTTGCGCAGTTGGAGGTGAGCCGCCAGCATTGGTGGATGTGGGGAGAGAAATGGCGGAGTTTTGAAATTTGTAAGACTGGATGTCATGAACTGCTATGTATGTTACGATTTTTCAACACTATTAAGGTAAATACATTGTTTGTTCTCTATTAAAATCTTTCATTTGCTAACTATGCCTATCAGTAGTTAGTGCCTTCCGTAGTTAGAATCTTTTATTTAGCTGGCAGTAGTGGCGCTCGCTGTATTGCAGTAGTTCGAGTAACGAAGATTTTTGTTGGGTAAGTGATTTGTGAAAGGTATAGGTTAATGTTGGTTAGGGCCATTCTTTTGTAGGGATTATTGAAACTCAGACTGCGTTGCGCTAAAAAATATTGTGTGTCAGTTTAAGCACAGTGATATATAATTGTTCAAAAGGGGACGTTTCATATGTCGACCCTTAGCCGAGGATACCTCACTGCAATCTTCTGATTTTTTTCTTGTAGTCTGTGTAATTAGTGTAGCTATTGTTTATTGCTAGCGCGTAATTGTAGAGAGAATCTCCTTTGTAGTTGCAGTCTTTCATTGTTGTACAGTAAAACAGGTGTGGCACACATGTAAATTTGCACCATGTATTTCGCAGCTGCGCTTGCTATTAACTAGATATTAATTTCAGTGCTATCTTAATGTGTTCTCTTATTTTTGCTCTTCAAATTGTGCTTTTCTGTGTTATCGTGTGAAATATTGTGACAATAATGGCGTGTGAAAAACGTAATACTAGGCTTCAAAGTAAACTGAGAAATGACAGTGAAGACGAAAGCAGTGTGTTAGCGCCGCAGAGGAATGAATTAACTAATGTTCAAAGTAGTAATTTGGTAATTGTGCATAGGGAAATGTAGCGGGCTGCAAATAATGGTGTAGGCAGTGAAACAATTATTGAACAGGGAAGCATTATCGATCGATCGGTCGGCAACAGCTCGCCTCAGGAATCCGAAATGACAGGACACAATCTTGCCAATACTGTAGATTCAGGTTTTGCGTCCTCACCGTTTTCTCAAATAAGTCAAGACACATTTTCTGCTTGTCAAAATGTGAATGTTGCCGGTGCAAATTCACTGCCGTAAAGCACTTAGGAACATGTTTCAGACACCAGTGCATTGTTATTACAATTAATACAACAAATGGGACAAACACAGCAAAAGCTTCAAAATCTAGACAAAATGGAACAAAATCTTCGAAAGTTAGACACAGTGGAACAAAATCAGAGACAAACATAGTAAAAGCTTCAAAAGTTAGACACAATGGAACAACACCAGAGACAAACACAGCAACAGTTAGACACATGGAACAAAATCTTCGGAAGTTAGACACCACACTTGAACAAACACGTGAAGATTTAACTACTGAGTTACATAACATTGAATCGAAATGTCAAAAAGTCTGTAATGATGTAAAAACACAAATTTGTGGCATTTCCAACCCATTTTTTCGCGTCATGAAAATGCATTACAGAATCACGAAGCAGCCATAAAAGAACTGCAAACCATTGTTCAAGAAAATCCTGAGACCTTGTGGGCTAAAATTGACTCAGTTGCATCTACCGATTCGGTTACGCAACTTGCAAAATCTCAGGAAAACTTAAAGGACACAGTAGATACGATTTCAACACAAATGGACACTCTGAAACTTGGTTCAGAATAACACACAGAGGAAATAATTTCACTATCGGATAAAGTAGCCGAACTTTCAGATCAGTTCACTAACTTATCTACAAAGGTAGATATTGATCTGTATGACACAAAACCTGTATCCTTCACGGACACTGAAGAGTATGAACAAATTAGAAAATTCAAACAAAATCAAAATCAAATCAATACACAGTACAAAAGAGAAATCTGGGAAGTACAGGATCAGTTGGCACAAGTAATACAAGAATTACATATTTCAGAGGACACTCAAGCTCCATTACGGGAAGAGGGACATAGAAATACGGAACAACCACAAAATAATAACACAGGACATTTCGGAAATTATGAAAGAAATTGGCAAGGTACACCGAATTTTGAAATGGAACCGCCGAAACGACGTAACAATGACCGATATGCGACTCGCCGACATGATGATTTTGACTATAAGCTGTTCATTACTACACGCAAATTTAAAACATTTAAGAATTCTGGCAACGACATTCATCCACAAGCGTGGCTCCATCAATTCTCTCATTGTTTCCTCCCAACTGGTCGTTAGAACACAGATTAGAATTTATGTGTGGCTACTTAGAGAATGAACCAGCTGTAAGAATGCGATCGGTCATTCACGATTGCCACAGTGAAGGAGAATTTTACCATGCCTTCCTCTCAGCATATTGGTCTCAAGCTACACAAGACCGAGTAAAACATAGCATCATAATGATGAAACATTTCGAACAATCTGAATTTTCCAGTCTTGTGAAATATTTTGAAGACATGTTGCACAAGAATCAGTACCTGTCAAACTCATACAGCCCCTCAGAACTCATCTGCATTTGCTTAATCAAATTACCTGAACATTTACGACATATTATTTTGGCAGGACGTTGCAAAGACGACATTGAAGCTTTTCAGGGACTCTTACAAGAACTAGAAATTGACACTGACAATCGCGGAACGCGAAAACAGGAACACAATAATTACAGGTCACATCCGTCGCAATTCCATGATGAAAGAAATAATAACTGAACACGACAAGGCTATACTCACAACAAAAATCGTGACCAAAACAGACACCACCCGTATGATAACCATTGGCAGAGTAGTAATAATTACAGAGAAAGATTGCATTTCCGTAGTAATGAATATGACAGAGACAATCTTAGAAACAGACAATATGGCAACCATAACTATTATTATCACGGGAGACAGAATAACTTCAGACGCAACAGTTCAGCGTGCAGTTACGATTCAGGGATAAATTCTCCACCACGTGACGGACAAGAAAGAAACTGTGGAATCTACCGACATGACGACAGACGATGTGATCGTAACGACAGAGCTGAACTGCATCAGAACTGGCGGGATTCAAACAGAGCAGGGCCCTCTCGACAAGGTAAATTTGTAGACGTTAGGTCTCCAAATCTCAATAACGACGCGCGCCAACAAAGAAACAGACAATGACTCGCACCGCAGGCAGCCACCTGCACCGGCTGGCTCAGGGAAAATTAGCATACACGCTAACTTTGAGAAAAATTTTAGCATTCCTTACCGACGTATACAACATGATAATTGCTTTGAAGTTGAAACTCTGCGCACTATAAAGGGTAAAAGATTGCACCACATTCCACATGTAAAACCGTTTATTGAAAGATAATCTGCTTTTTAACTTAGTCTTTGGCATAAAATTTTTCACTTCACGCTACTAGTACGCGTTGTCACACTTAGAAACTGTTAACATGCAACAATGTTTGAAGTTAAATATCTAATCAAGAACCAAGACAACTTATTTAAACAGAAATTACCACTGGATTGTAATAGGGAACAGAGGACACAGTGTTACTGTGTGTGTACATTCTCGCTCGTTAGTTGCACGATTATGTAACGACTACAAGGCTTATATACTTAGAACATATACTGGTACTGCTAATGAGATTTTAATGCAACATTTTGGTTTACTTGAAAATACATTCTTGATTTTAAGTACTTTCTGTGAGATACCAGATGAGACAGTGGTTAGTTTACGTGACAGCTACACGATTTTATCACGACACTACTAATGAGTGACAATTTACAATGCTGCTTTTGCAGTGTTTCTGTTTTATATCTGCACAGTTTTTCTGTATTATTCTGGAAGGTAAAACATGCTTTAGTAGTAACTTTTGTGATATATCCACAATGAGACTGCCTTTTCCGTAGCACAACAATACGTTACAGCACAGTACTTTCTTCATCACGGCAATAAGCGTAGTAACTAAGATATCTATACGCAAAGCATTTCGCTTTTATCATGAGGTAAGTACATTGGCTTCTGCAGAACTTAGCTTTCGGAGGACAATAACTATGACACTTCCACAGAGATTATCTTACAGCAAGACGCACATTTAGCGCTACAGGACACGTATTTGAGTGATTAATTTTGCACTTAAATCATTTATTTTTAAAGATATTTAAAGTACAATGATACAAAGGTTTTCCGTGATACATTTCATTCCATTGCTGTAATCTGTAACACCTGAGGTTATAATTACATTAATCCTCAGGGGGTACACGCGTACTTTGTGTACCATGTGTTTGGCAAGCACAAGGAGCCCTAGCTAATATGGTATTTGCTTATACAACTTTACACATCGGTACCATAGTTCTCTAACACACAAATTACACAGCTATCTGAGAGATAAACATTTTTTTTTACTACATCAGTGACACATGTTTACGCAATTACACAGTTGGGTAACTTCACACCAATAAACTTGTACTTTGTCTGTACTTTGTGACTGTTCATATTTTTTCGGAACCACTGTGATACTATGAGAGCTTTGAATGATGTATTTGGTAAGGGAGCATGATTTTTAAAGTACGTTTGAGGTAGATGACACTACTGAAATGAGCAGACAATTTTTTTCGGTTTTTGGCATTATTGCAGAAAGCTACAACGTTTTTGAGATTTGACTGAGGTGTTTTGATGTTATTTTTATGACGACGATGTGTACTTTGCTGTTGAGGTATGTTTATGATAAATAAGCTGATGTTACATGAAGAATTTGATTATGCCATGTATTTGTTAAGATGAAATATTGAAGAAGTGTCGACGAATATGTATATGTGTAATAAGGTAAGGAGTAATGAATAGTGGTTAGGGACTCTGACTTGTGAAAAAGGATGCTGGAAACCAAGAATGGTACTTTAAGAGTTATGAAATGTGTGTAAATGCATGGATGTATCACAGTGCTGGAGAACATTTTTTGGACACTGTTATATTCATAAGATTTTGTTTCTACACATTTGCAACGCAAATTCTCGACCCGTGAAATTTTGTATATAAGACTGCCACTGTAGTGCAAACTGGTGTTGTAAATATTTCGGTAAGAACGTTAAGTGACCATCACATAATGCATCGTGGGCACGACGCATTACGTGGGCAGCTGCGCGACAGCCGCCTGGATAAAAGCCATTAGTGTGTGCCTTTCAGAGGCACAGGTGGAGAAAAAAGGAGGCCATATCCTCGCTATTGACATTCTATTGTAGAAAGCATCGCAAATACGACGCGCTCATTATTTGGAAACATATCGTACTTTGTGCTACTTACTGAAATGCTTATGAATTGATGGGAAATACCCTTACATCTGCAAACCTGATTATGACAAGTGTCTTTCTACGAGAGTTGCGAGCTACTGACTTACGAAATGCCACATAGCTATTAAATGATGTTTTTATGCTTTGGTTTGCGTAGTTGCTTATTTCATTTGATATCTGGTTTCCAGCTGTCTTGCAGCATTGGTTTCATAAAATAAAATTAAACGCATTTGCTAATGTGAACACTTTCTGTCAACAGATCTATTAAATAATTATTTTCTTATCCACATTCTTCGAAAAAGGAGCTCTTGGAATGGAAAGAACAATAAGAAGGGACTAATAACAGTAACCGCATATATAATTTTCTTTTCAAGTACTTGTTAATTTTTTGTAGAATTAGTTTTTGTGGTGCACCACTTTAATTACATAGACATTAAGATGTGAATATACATTTCCCTAGTCTGCATTGTTGTCTTTAGTGTAAATTTTTTTCTGCTTGAGCTTTCTCGTGTTTAGATATAAGTTATTGCATTTGGTGCTGCTGTTTGCCAGGCATAGTGCTACTAAATTTCACTTTGTATTACTCTGTTAAGCCAGTTTTACTACTGATTTATTTTTCTTGTTGCAGCACATTGGCTCATATTAGTTGTAATGTTACATTGCTTGAAAATTTAGCTTTACTGTAGCTTGCTTTGCAATTTTCCATTTTTTTGTCATTGCTGTTTGTATTAACTGTTTTATGCTGCTGCATTGCCTCATCCCTTGATTTAGCATCTGAGCTCAGTAGATTTAAGTTAGCTTAAGAGGGGGTAGACTATATAAGAGGATGAGTTGCGATGAATTGGAAGAAATACATTGAGAAGCTATAAGAAAATGGTTTGACCAAAAAAAAGTACTGTACAGTGGAGAAAAACTATTTTTGAAAGAGGATGTGAACAAAATACAGAAAGTATGTTTGGATAGACCTTTTTGGAAATAATGAAGAACGAAGGGAGATCTCCAAAAAGTAAAGAAAGTTTTGTCTCCAAAATACTGCAGTAAAACAAACCCTGTCCTTTCCTTGTGTAAATCCACTATGTGTTTGTGTACTCTTGTGTATTTGTCTTTTTCCTGTCTTTATGTGTTTAGCTAATAAGATTTAAGTTGTAGAATTTTTCTGATAATATGTTATTTTCTTTGTAAAGATATTTAGACATTATTTATTCTGTTCTGTTTTAATGCTCATGTGTGAAGTTGATGTTTCGAAAGTTATTCTGATCTTTTATGTATGTACTCATGTCATAATTCCTGTAACACTGATGTATATGTTTATTTCTATTGTTTGTAAAGCCTGTATTACTACAAATGTTATCTGTATTATTATGTTTTAATGATGTATTTTGTACCATTGTTATTGTATTCTTATGTTATAAAATAGTAATTGACACCAGTTCATCAAATTAAGTAACTTGTAAGTTACATTTCACTGCACACGTTTCTGTTGGTCATAGTGTAGGGACAATATGTGAGAAGTAGGGACTGATAGTGTTTGCACATGTGTTAATAATTCAGCAAGGGACTGGCTAACAGCATTGCTGGTTCTAAGGGCAATTAGGAAAAAACTTTGTGAGTGCACAAGTGGTGGTTTATGGACTTGCTATATTCTCCGCAAGACTCTTCGATGGTGATTGTGCACCTGCACAGTCGCAGCAGATGGCTGCTGACCATCTCTACAAGGACTACAGTGGGTCTGCATCTTTGATGACCCACCATTATTTGTACAAGGACTGCAGTAGGTCTGCACCTCTGGTGGCCCACCAATACCGTAATCTCTACCAGGACTACAGTGGGTCTGCTCTGTGATGACCTACCTACCAATATTCTTCAAAACGTCGAATGACTCTGCTGTGGGTTTGCTCTGTTGTGGCCCATTACCTGTCAGCATGTCAAGAGTCAGCACTGTCTTTCCATTGGAAGGACAACACTACTTCTTCAAGATTGCATGGAAATCCACGACTTCCGTGTGCATTGTCTTTTACTGCTCAGACTTTGAGAAAAGAAACGGCAGTTTTACTGTGATGAATGATCAGGACTATCTTTATGGACTGTGAGAAAATTTTAGCTTTTGACCAACATTGTATTAATAAGTGTGTGCATTTGATATCTTTCTTACTGTAATTATGAAAATTTTTTTCAAATTTGTATTGGCCTGTGCCCAAAACAATTTGAAAAATTTTTTGTGTGGAGCATGGGGGCTATGTTAGTAGGCTGTTTATGTTTTCTTATTGGCTACGTTACGTAGCGCTCTGTATGAAAACCACTGGCTGTGCTGTGTGCAGTCTGTGGCTAGTTTGCATTGTTGTCTGCTATTGTAGTATTGGGCAGCTGGATGTGAACAGCGCATACCGTTGCGCAGTTGGAGGTGAGCCGCCAGCAGTGGTGGATGTGGGGAGAGAAATGGCGGAGTTTTGAAATTTGTAAGACTGGATGTCATGAACTGCTATGTGTGTTATGATTTTTCAACACTATTAAGGTACATACATTGTTTGTTCTCTATTAAAATCTTTCATTTGCTAACTATGCCTATCAGTAGTTAGTGCCTTCCGTAGCTTGAATCTTCTATTTAGCTGGCAGTAGTGGCGCTCGCTGTATTGCAGTAGTTCGAGTAACGAAGATTTTTGTGAGGTAAGTGATTTGTGAAAGGTATAGGTTAATGTTAGTCAGGGCCATTCCTTTGTGTGTCAGTTTAAGCACAGTCATATATAATTGTTCTAAGGGGACGTTTCACATTTTTGTGTGATAAGTTAAAGGCTCGAAAACTTAGCATGCAGAACGTAGTATGGATCACAGACCTGCAATAGTTTACTATCGGAACCTCTATTCTGACTACACTTGTTCAAAATATATAAAAAATATTTATAGTAACACTCTTCTCTCAGTTATATTAAATCTGTTTCAGTAGTGAGAACTACTTAAGTGAAATTTTTATCAATGATATTTCCCTCAAGCTAAAGTTACTACCACCTCACAGCGACTATCATACAAGCCATGTCAGCGATACATTTGCTATCCACACCAACTTGCTTCTTTATACCTTTTAAGAAAAAATCTGGTTTATTTTTTAGTTATCTATTACTTACTGCATCTAGCTTTGTAATATTTACAGCCAGGGCAGAGTGCATCTTTGAATTTCACGAAAATCTCTTTATGCATATATATACACTAGATACTCGCAACAAAACGAAGAACTCAGTGCATTGGATTTAATCCAAATACCACTACATAGCACATGTTAAATACTTTTACTTTCATATTAAATATCTCTTGAACTTTTATTTCTCATTTATGTTTAGTCCTTGATTAATAGAAGTCAATGAAAGTAATTTAATTTAATTACAACTCAGAAAACCAATATATAGAATACATACCAAAGCTTCACTGTTTTTCTTTCATCTTTAATATCAAGTTCAACCAATATGTCAGAAGTTTACAAGTGACAGCAAATTCTCTTGGTCCCCATTAATGGGTTATAATAAAAAAGTAACAAAGTAAAAACCAATGTGCCACTGACACTGTGGGCCATTCAGTTCAAAACTAATTTATAATTCATAAGATAACTATACACTGGTAAGTCAGAAACAAGTGTTATCCTGTACAAACGCCTTTCACAATGGTTCCTTAAAATCTGTGGTCCTACTTTTATCATTTCAGGGCAAATCTTTAAAAATTCATGGGAGAAGTTTCACTGCGCTTACATGATACACTTCTGCAATCCAATGCTAGGCTCTGTCACTTTAAATATAGTGCACTTTAGAGATTACCTCACTCAATGCCAAAATTTCGCATATACACATCAAAGAAATAGCAATATTGATTTACAGTTCCATCGGCTCTTAGAAGAATATTTTGTGCATTATCTATGAAATCACACTCAACGCTCGTGAAATATTCTACAGTATATATTATTTAAACTAGTTTTCAGCAGCAGCCCGCTTACTCACATACCCTGTTGTTTCATTATTACATTATGAGCGAAATCAAACCTACAGTGCTATAATATTATACAGCAATTATTTACTTCACAAACCAGTTTTTGGCTGTTGTTCCATCTTCAGGTTCATGCCATAAAACTCAAAAATGTTTTTGTGAAAGAAATAATATATATTGTAGAATATTAACTCAATGTGTTATGTCGTTTCATCCATAATATCAGGTACCAGTAAATCAAATGAATAGGGCATGCTACCTGAACATCTAGCAATGCTCCATGGATGTATAAGGATACCATTCCGCTGTCACAAATCTGAAACTATAAATCCCATTCATTAACACTACATCCTTTAAACGTCCTACTAGAACAATAAATAGTTACTGAACCCGAGTAAATTTTAACCCTTTGCAGAAGATCTCTCTTCACTATTCACATCGTGATGTCACTATTAACTGTGCTTACCACGAAAATATAAACCTGTGCCTCCAAACATTTACCTTTGGGGTATGTGCCAAACGATCCTGTCTTCAGATTGTGACTTATTGCATGCAATATCTCACTCCTCACAACTATCTTTACCAAGACAATCTACCTTCCAGACTCGAACCACACAATAGTTCAGCTGAAATGGCACTGCCTGTTATTATAACACATTATTTGAACAAATACACTGTGCAACTATTTCTTTTAACAACTTTCATATTATTGATGATGTCCGTCGGCTGCATTCTCAACGCCCTGATTCCAAATCGGCTGTAACTTTTGTCGACTGACCATTGAAAGGTTGTAGCACACAGTGGCAATTCTCTCTGTTAACAAAATGAAAACAATTTGGAATATTATTACACGGGAGACAGGGCAACCAAGAGTACAGGATGACGGCATTACCATCAAAGTGAATGGAGAGTTGACTAACAACAAGTTGGAAGTCGGAAACCTTTTCAATTATCATTTTTTAAACGATGTAGAGAAAATAGGATCTAAATGTTCATTAGAAGAAGCAAGGCAGTTAATGGAAGAGGTGTTACCCACACCATTTGATAGTTCCACCCACCTCTCCTTCGGAAATTAGGAAGATAAGAAACTCTTTCAAGAATAAAACATCAAATGGAATTGATGGCATTTCCAGCAGGATAATAAAAATTTGCTCCCAAGAGATAAGTGGGATTCTTAGCCACATATGTAATAGCTCCCTGAAGCAGAGTATTTTCCCAGGTAGACTGAAGTACGCCGTTGTTAAACCACTGCATAAAAAAGGGGATACGTCTGATGTCAACGACTACTGCCCAATCTCTCCTCTGACTGCCTTATCCAAAATTCTTGAAAAAGTAATGTATTGTACAGCAGCTTCACACCTTTGTAAAAATTAAGTTTTAACAATATGTCAGCTTGGTTTCCAGCAAGGTTTTCCAACGAAAATGCTACATATACCTTCACTAATGAAATCTAAAATGCTCTGAGTAACCGGAAGTCACCCATTGGGATTTTTTGTGATCTCTCAAAGGCTTTTGATTGTGTAAATCATCTTCTAGATAAGCTCAAGTACTGTGATATGAATGGGACAGCGCTGAAATTCTTTAAATAATACCTAACTGGAAGAGAGCAGAAATTTGAAATAAGCGGTTCACATATGATGCAAGAAACTGGTGATTTCTGAAACTGGGGAACAATCTAGAACGAGGTGCTGAAAGGTTTGGTCTTGGGAATTCTGCTGTTCTTAGCATATATTAATGACTTGCCATTCTATATTCATGAAGATGCAAACCTGGTACTTTTTGCCGCTGATACAAGCATAGCTATCACACCCAACTGACAAGAATTATCTAATGAAGTTGTAAACGATGTATTTCAGAAAATCATTGAGTGGTTCTCTGAAAATGGGCTCTCATTAAACTTTGACAAATCACAGTGTATACAGTTCCAAGACACCACTAATAAATACAGACTTTGGTCACAAATAGGTAGCTAAGGTAGAATATTCAAAATTTCTAGGTGTATACATTGATGAGGGGTTGAACTGGAAAAAAACACACTGACGATCTGCTGAAACATTTGAATTCAGCTACTTATGCTTTTAGGGCAATGCAAATTTTGGCGATATATATATCAGTAAACTAGCTTACCACGTCTGTTTTCATTCTCTGCTTTTGTATGGCATCATATTCTAGGGTAACTCATCATTGAGTAAAAGAGTGTTCATCGCACAAAAGCGTGTGGTCAGAATAATTGTTGGAGTTCATCCAAGATCACCCTGCAGACACTTATTTAAAGAGTTACGCAATTTCACTGTAGCCTCACAATATATGTATTCACTTATGAAATTTGTTATTAACAATCCGAACGATTTCAAAAGTAATAGTAGAGTACATGGCTACTCAAGGTAAAATCTAGCTTTGGCTCAGAAGCGGGTAAATTATGCTGCCACAAAAGTCTTTGGTCACCTACCTCATAGCATCAAAAGCCTGACAGGTAGCCATATAGCATTTAAAAGGAAATTACAAGAATTTCTAAATGGAAACATCTTCTACACACTAGTTGAATTTTTGGATATAGTAAGTGGGTTATTTCCCCACACGCCAGCCGAAAAAAAAAGAAAAAAAAAGTTTCAAGTAATATTTTGTGCAATGAAATATCTTGTATAGACAGCTTTTATTAACCTGACACGTTCTACATCATTACAAAATGTCGTATTCATGATCTATGGAACAGGTACTAATCTAATCTCGAACATTCGCGCATTGCATCTGAAATTTATGGCATCTACAAGTACGACACAAATACTGTATAAGCAATGTCTTACAGTCATTCTACACATATCCCTGGATATGTAACATATTTCATGATGCTGAATTAGGAAGTGCAGCCGACACGAAAGACTCTTGACTTTTTTTCTCTCTTTAAGACCAAAACTCACAATCAGTAGTATTATTTCTGAACTAATGTTCATTTAAATTTATACTTTATCTAACCTCAAGGCTCTACCTGCTTCAAGACTTAGAGGTTGTTCCATAACTGTAAATTCATTTCCTCTTATGATAATTACTTCAACCTCTACCATTTCCAAACAACATTCAAATTTCTGGGTGGCTAAAATCTCCACTGAGTATAAAATAGTAGTGCAATATTTCGGTTTCATAAACCAAGAAATTTAGCATATGGGTAAGATTTTAGCTACACATCCAAACGTTAGAGAACCCATAGGGTGTTACACTGATACATCTTCTTACATTATAATGCTTCTCACCAAATCATGAAGCATAAGTCTTCAATCCATTGTTAAATGGTATCTCCTGTAGGTCTTTGAAGTCCACATTTCCACAGATTTATCTACATCTACGCATCACTATAAAATTTTACCTACTTCAATATTATAAAATTTTTACTGCGTCACATTCACGTGCTTATTACAAACTAAAACTGTTATAAACCAACCACTTACGTAACTAAAAGAAGCCGAAGCTCATTCCTGGACAGTTCATTCATTTCTTTGGGTGGGTGTTGACTCAACAAAACCTTAAACCCCTACACAGAATAAAATCAATACACACACTAAACAACTATCAAAACTAGGATTGGCACTATTTGATTTAATGTGCCACGAGGCTTCAGTATGTCTACACTCTTTGAATCACAACCCAACATACCTCTTACGATGGGCCCAAGGCCGTCGCTTCCACTTCAAAATCATTTATCATCCGCCTTTTTGCTCTCTCTACATAAATCTTACTGAGTTATCTTCGTCGTTTTTCCATTGTCGACATCCTACTCATCCTCTTCTTATATTTCAGACCATGAATTCATTTCTATCTCTTCGCTTGCCCGAGACACAAATAAAAATCTTTCCTTGTCCTAATTAGGTTTAACTCCCAATTACAATAGAGGATAATCTTCCATTTCTTTCTTGCTCCTATTCCAAAGTTTCTGCCGTTGCATTTCAATCATGGGACAAAGCTGCCTCTCTTATGGAAAAAATGATTTTAGTCCAAACACTATTTCATTACTACCATTAATTTCTGTTCACAGGTTTTTATGTAAAGTACTACTTACCGACATGTGTCATTTAAATAATACTTTCTTACATCTCTACCAGATTCCATTCCCTTAATCACAACTATTGCAGGGCGAGGAATGGATTTAATCTCATATGGGCCATCATATAGCTAGAAACCTTCCCAAAATGCTTGCCGCTCACACTGTTTTTCCAAAGTGCACGGACTAAGACTTCATCATCAGGTTTAAAATTGGCATTGGCAATCCACCTATTTAATCTCTCCGATCTTTTCCTAACATTTTACGAACGGTCCGATTTATCAATTCTGAAAGCTGACGTTCCCTGTCGTCACCCATGGGAAGGTATTCACTTCTGTCCTGCAGTCTATCCCCTATAATATTATCTTCCATTAGCTCTTGGGTGTCATTCCTGGACTATCGTGGGGAAGATCATTCAATAGTCTTTCAAATTCTCTCTCAATTTCTATTTTTTTTAATTCACTGTTCAGGTCTCCAGAACAAATCGAGAAATCCAATAAGGTTTCTTAAGAGCATCAAATAGATTACTTCTTGTGATACTATATCCTTCTGTTATGCCCAAGCTGATCATCCCGCTTATTTTACTTTAAACTGCTCCATGTACACTCATCGAATTCGGGTAGGGTGACTTGAAAATATTCAATTGGCATTCATATTACTGAGTAACTCCTGATCGGTCATTGACTGCTAGCTTATTCTTTACCAACATCTATTCTACTTGACTCGTTTCTATCAGTGTTAGTCCCGATAACTCTAAACAGTTTTCCTCTACTTACTTTTTCCAGCGTGTATCGAAATTACTACTATCCCTTTTCATTACATCTTTCTCTTCCTGTACTCATATCCCTTTATCTAATTTAGCATTCTAACTATTAAAATTACTCCCGTGATCGTTTGTTAAATTACTCTTGTTCGCCTTAAACTATACCACGTAAAACCGTTATTTTAATGCAACGAACTATATTCTCTAAAATTCTAAATACTACATAACATGCAATCATAATTTTTATCCAGAGAGTGGTGAAAAATAATCCACCAATGGTATCTGAATAAGGTTAAAACGCAGATCTATAGCGATAAATTCAATTTTTCTGTAAAACAAACGATTGACGGAAGTAGGCTCAGATTTCCTCTTACCCGATTTACTTCTGTCTTTGCTATTGTAAAATGAACAGATAAACTGCTGAACTTTATTTTCCGTAAACTTCCATAAATAATAATTACTTTCATTTGAATTCATGGCGTTTACTAGTTGTTGTAATATACTTTCTGAATTTCATAGATGTATTTAAATGTGCTTATGACTTTTTCAGATGCTCATATCACAATATGGAGCTGATGTTGCTTGAAGGCTTGATAAACTTGCTGATAGACGTATATTAAATATCTAACTACATCGATACCACACATTTGTAGTGTGTCTTCCGTAAAGTTGAATTCGAGTATCATATAATTTTACCGACAGTTTAATAATAATCACTTATGTTTTTATCTTCTGGGAAGTAGGATATGTTACAACTGGCCCCACACGACTGACAAATTGGATGTACATGTACATCAGATAATTACTGTAATAATTTTGTTCTATATAATATGCCGGATGCGATTCCTAGTGAGTGCAAAATCATAGAGATGAATCCAAGGAGACGAAAGAATTAAAGAACAAATGTCCATTTCAATTTATGAATATAAAAGAATATTATCCAGCCATAGTAGCAAGTATATAAAAAAAGATTTCTTTCTATCTGCCTCTTGCTATCAGATGCCATGAATCTTAAGGTACCGCAATTAAATCATTATATCCTACCTGCAATTTTGCTAATGTACGATTCTGAGAATTTTAATTGCCTCTGTTGTTGAGTTCTCACGGATTGTGACATTAAGATGGCCGCCATTGCATTCCGCGCAGTAAAAAATCTGGCACGACAATGGCTTTCTTGTAATGTGGCACGCTTCTTCTCGAAAGTTCTGGGAAAAGTTCGTCGTTGCTAACTGCATTGCTCATATGCACACAAGTGGAGTAAATAAAGATGGGTTTCCAAATTATACACTGTGTTGATAAACTAAACAAAATGGACCAAGCAAAAATATACACAGTCTAGAGAATGTCGAAAGTGGCAATATGGCTGAGCCGAACGTTGAAATTAAAGATGCAGCAGCCATTGAGACAGATGAATAAGTATGTTCGGTCCCAACGGAAACAATTCAGTACACATCTGCCAGCCCCGTATGTAATGTGACACAAAAATTGAAATGATGACAAGTGCCACACTAAAAAACACAGAATACTCAGACCAAATAATACAGCATTAGGTCAGATATCTCGAGAAAAATGGTATCAAAAGCAAAATGAAATTTTAAGGTTTGGCGAAAAAATTTGGACGCCCAGAAGATAGAGAATTTTGATCAGGCCGCAAAGGAAATGTAGGATGAGTTCAACGCAAATTTCATGGAAATACGTTGCGAAATAACAGCCTTGAAAGAAGCATGTAAAGGTAACCTGGCCACAACAAAGGAATTATCGGATGAAATGGAGACACGAAGGATGCCACAAACCACAACGCAAATATCAGTGCAACACCTCAGAATTCAGGTTCATAATTTAGTCGTGGAGCAAACGAGTAAAATCAACGGAAGTTTGGACGGACAATGCAAGGAACTTCCAAGTGACTGTACAGGTTAAGCAGAGAGATGCAAAAAGCATTACCTAGTTTGTTTAAATGAACAAGAGACAGACATTCTACAAGCAGCTGTTACGTAATTTTTTATATATATCTTTGTAGATCTATTTGTATACGTACTTCACTTGACCGCAAAACACGATGAGTTGTCGTAGGTATTAGGTAGGATTAAAGATTCAAGAACAAGCACATGCTTGTGCTATCGTATCATATATGGCACATTCTGCACACGCTAAATTATATTTTTGATATATGTCTGAGCAAACAAGAATATCCTAGAAAAATCAATATGTGCGAAAACAAATCGTATACATGATATCTGCGTCCATATACGAAAGTGAAGGAGATGACTATACAAATTTGAAATTATAATGTAAACATAACCGAAAAAGCTGTTATGCGTAACGTATTTAAAAATTGTAAATTTATTATTAATGTGAATAAAACAATGATCTATTAGGAATAAATATGCGTAGTGATCGCCTAAGTAATAGAAGTCCAAGAGGGTGTATAAAGATGTGGTTTAGATGAGTACACGGGTAGAACGGGTCATCTGCGATTTTTGTACTTGGTTGCATACATTCAGGGGCAGGTATATATTCAGGTGCTTATCATCCATCTCTCCTAAATATATGATTGTGGTAATTGTTTTATGACCCATGGGGCTAAATTTGTGGCCCTCTGGGGATAATCCAGCCTTCTGAGAAACATCTTAACTTTTCAACACCACTCTAGAAAATCTCCTAGTATTCCCTTTTCTCTCACCAACACGAGCACACTTTGAACATCAAATTAATTGATTAATTAATGATATTGATTAGTTAATTATCCCATAGTCTTTTTTGAAATACCCCAGCTCGCCCCCAATTCTTCCTACCCTCCCCTGTCTGGAAGCTGGTGGGAAAAAGATCCAGCCTGTTCTGGAGAGGAAGAATCTCATAACACCAAATTCAAATCAATCTCAAAAATTTATTGTTAAATTCAATTTGAATATTCTTTTATTTAATCAGTTTTCAGGAAATAGGACTCCTCCACTTGGTAGAAATCATGTCTGCAAACTCATTATGTAGTAACTGTAAGAACTAAGGATCGGAATGAAATGCATTAAATTAGCCTCCGTTTTGAGCCTCCCACTTTTATGTCAGTCGCCCAAAAACCATCATTTGACACTGGATGCAAAAGCATTCTGCTGCTGCCAACATACATTTCGCCTACGAACCACGAAGACAAGAAACAATAAATTAGCGCTCAGAGGGGAGCATACATACAGTCTGTTTTCAGTCGCTCTGTTTGCAAGTGAAAGAGAACGGAATGATTAGTATCCATTAAGATTACCCTACGTCACGCACCATGAAAGGGCTTGCGAAGTAAGTACAACAACGTAGGTGTAGATTTTCCTATTAACATGTCACTCCAGCCGTTTATAGGCACACAAAACTCACGGAAAAATGATCTCTCCTATTTATCGAGAAAACAGAAGACAGAACTTCTGATGATGACTGTTTCTCGGTAAAGGCCTTCGTAGTAGCCGCTAATTTTCTCACTGCAGTCACTTCGCGAGACGTATCTACATCTACATGGATATTTTGCAAATCACATTTAACCTCCTTCACAACTCTCTTTAATTCCAATCTCGTATCACGTGCGGAAAGAAACGAACACCTATATCTTTCAGTACGAACTCTGATTCCCTTATATTATCATGTTGATAGTTTCTTCCTATGTAGGTCGGTGTCAACAAAATACTACGCATTCAAGGGAAAAAGTTGCTGATTGGAATTTCGTGAGAAGACTGCTACGCAACGAAAACCGCCTTTGTATTAAAGATGTCCATCCCAGATCCTGTATCTTTTCAGTGGCACTCCCCTTCCTCGCGATAATACAAAACGTGCTGCCCTTCTTCGAACTTTTTCAATACACACCGTCAGTTCAATCTGGTAAGGATCCCACACTGCCCAGCAGTATTCTAAAATAAGGCGGACAAGCGTAGTGTAGACAGTCTCCTTACTGGATCTGTTGCATTTCCTAAGTGCCAATAAAACTCAGTCTTTGGTTAGCTTTCCCCACAACATTTCCTATGTGTTCCTTCCTAATTATATTGTTCGTAATTGTAATTCCAAGGTTTTTAGTTGAATTTACAGCCTTTAGCTTTGACTGATTTATCGTGTAACCGAATTTTAACGGATTCCTTTTAGCACTCATGTGGACCACCTCGCATTTTTCGTTAGGTAGGGTCAACTGGCAATTTTTGTACCGTACAAATATCTTTTCTATATCGTTTTGCAATTTGCTTCGATCTTTTCATGGCTTTATTAGTCGATAAACGACAGATTCGTCTGCAAACAAAAGAAGACGGCGGCTTAGATTGTCTCCCTAATCGTTTATCTAGACAAGGAACAGCAAAGGACCTATAACACTACATTGGGGAACGCCAGAAATCACTTCTGTTTTACTCGATGATTTTCCGTCAGTTACTACGAACTGTCAGCTCTCTGACAGGAAATCACGAATTCAGTCACATAACTGAGACGATAGTCCATAAGCACGCAATTTCACTAAGAGCCGCTTGTGTGGTACGGTGTCAAAAGTCTTCTGGAAAACCAGAAATACGGCATCGATCTGATATTCCCTGTCAATAGCACTCAAAACGTCATAGGAGTAAAGAGTTAGTTGTGTTTAACAATAATGATGTTTCCTAAATCCATGCTCATTGTGTGTCAATAGACCGTTTGCTACAAGGTAATTCATAATGGTCGAACACAATATATAATCCAAAATCCTGCTGCATATCGACTTTAATGACACGGTCCTGTAATTTAGTGCATTATTCCCAGTACCTTCCTTGAAGACTTTCCAGTCATAGGGTACGGATCTTTCGTCGAGCGAACAGTTGTAGGTGACTTTTAAGTATGGAGCTATTGCATCAACATACTCTGAAAGGAACCTAATTGGAATATAGTCTGGACCAGACGACTTTCTTCTGTTAAGTGATTTAATTTGCTTCACCACTGCGAGGATATTTACTTCTACTTTACTCATGTTGGCAGCTATTCTCGATTCAAATTTTGGAATATTTACTTCGTCTTCTTTCGTGAAGGCATTTCGGAAGGCTGTGATTAATAGCTCTGTTTCGGCAGCACTGTCTTGGACAGTATCTCCATTGCTGTCGCGCAGAGAAGGCATTGATTGTTTCTTGCCCGCTAGCATACTTCACATACAGCCAGAATCTCTTTGAATTTTGTGCCAGGTTATGAGACAAAGTTTCATTGTGGAAACTGTTATAAGCACCTTTCATTGAAGTCCGCGGAAAATTTCGAGCTTCTATAAATGATCGCCAATCTTGGGTATTTTGCGTCTGTTTAAATTTGGCTGGTATGTGAAAGGTAGGATGTATCGCCACAACACTTAAAAGAAGCGACGTAGAGATTACCTCTCAACCTCCCCTTAGTCAGAGTATCGTAAACATGATAGATTCCAACGAATCTTCTAGTCTTTGACGTACGGCATTTTAATCCACCTGATTTCTACGTCACAGACCCATGCTGATTCTCTCGAAGTCCTCTCAAACTCCCACAGCACTGCTACGCCACAAAGAGACAAGTGCCACAGTAACGTACGGGAGAAATGTCACACCATAGTATATTTGGGCCGCACAAGGGAAGAATCATAACATGTACAATTCACCGATATGGAATGATCCCCCTGTACATGCCTTAATATCCTTCACCGTATTTCTACGTACTACGCTAAAAATACGACAGTGTCATGGTGTCAAAGCCTTCGTTTATAGCATAGCGTTTCGTGAGTATTCACTGTTGCGGCGTAACGTCAAGGGCCGGCACGACGACCAAGAACGGACTAACAGAGAGGCCTTTGAGACGACGTCAGCCAATCGTACGCTGACGGACCCCTCTCTAGGACGCCACTGAGACAGGAGCGGCCTTTACACGAAGAGAATATAAGTCCAGCGCCGCCTGGGATGGAAACATAAAAGACCAAAAGACATACTTGTAAGGACATAACATCTATGGCCAAGCATACGCAAACATAACGGCACAGGCGAGCCCCTGTTAATCAGACGCCATTACTGGATATCCAGCTGGAATACACTGCCGAATAACTGGCACCACACAGGGAAGCCGTACCGTACACTGCATGCAAACAAGTTCCACACATCCCCCACACAGTGAGATGATCTATGGCCGATCTCCCACTACTGTATAACGATCTTGATTGTTCCAGGGATGCAGCAGCAACTGGGACACATCGCCATCGCTTGTCATGGTAACGATGCATGATACCTATACTAACTAATCCAACCTTGCATGAGCTATCGCAGCTAGTAAGCCACTACTGCTCTTACTACCCATCCCACTGTCACAGAGGTTTTTTTCCCACGGCACGAGCCATGGCACTTTCTTCCCTCTGCTCTTCAAATCGCTACCCTCACTCGCGTTTCGTCCACTATCTATCACCTGATGGACCGTGTTAATGCGTAGTCTTACCCAGACGCACGGGCAACATCACAGCCCAGCATCCTGTGATCCACTTACTAGACAACTAACATGTTTACGGAGGTGACAGTAGAACTTTTGGTTTGGTCACCACGTTGGTGCGGGCGTGGAGGGGCCCCATCTCTAAAAAAAAAAGGCCGCAGCCCTAGTTAGGGACGAGCTGTCCTACGAACGCTACAGCAGTGACTTACGAACGTTATTTTTTTATTTGCATTGTAATTGAATATACCGTAGGGCACTGATGGTTTATCTTTTATAATAAACTCCATTAATACGAATTTCTTGAATTGTTGTCTAGTGATCCGAGACAGCAACTTTCCTAGGGACCCTACATTAGACAAGTAGGCAGAACACAACATATATTACCTTTTTTCAAATGGAGCATACCTCCATAACACGATTCTAACAGTATCGCAGGGATTCAAATACACTATACACTGAATAATTGACATCGGTACAGCAACTTCACATATCCACGCACCATTCACAGCTATTTGCAAGGGTAGGGTCAGATTCGGGACTCCATCGCAGTATTGTTCAATTTTTACGCTCATGTGTAGTTCGGTAGTGAACCGACAAAGGTACTGTATTCCGCGTAGATCAGAATGTAACCACACGGGCAGTATGCATATGCATACCGCTACATTTATTGAAAAGCATATCCAGCCTTTACAGGCTTACCCAAATTGTGATAACCAAAGTTTGACGAAACAAGCACCCTCCTCCACCACAACATTTCAACTTTATACTACACATATCAGGCGAAAAAGACCTCCCGATCGAACACACCCGAATTCGCAAAGCGTTCAGCATCCGCCGACCGTTGGGGAGTCACGGCCGATTCTGCCCGGAGAGGCAGTTGCGTGCGCATCTCTGGGTATGCACAAGCTGACTGTAACAGACGCTCAGAGACTGGACAGACTGTCACCATGACCACCAAGCAGCGGACCAACCAATTTGCATGAGGGAATAGCGATCCAGCACAGACACTCGCCGTATGGAATCTTCTCACACAACACACACATCCGTCTCTGTCGCTGCTCATCCAGCATACTGGTTACTTCGCTAGCCGACGGGTGGAGACATTCTTTGTAGCTGAAGATCATGCGAGGCTAAGCCATAGCTTTCCGTCGGCAGGAGCCTTATGAACACTCCTGCCACTGACCGTGGCACACTGTGAGACCAGCTGGTGCTGTCTGTATCTATTGTTCTGGGCCCGTCCGTTTAGCCGTGCGGTCAAACGCACTGCTTTCCGGGAGTAAAGGCGTGACGGTCCCCGGCACGAATCCGCCCGGCGGGTTAGTGTCGAGGTTCGGTGTGCAGGTCATTCTGTAGATGGTTTCTGAGGCGGTTTCCCATCTGACTCTGCGAATGCGGGCTGCTTCCCCTCATTCCGCCTAAGTTACACTATGTCGGCGATTGCTGCGCAAACACTGTCTCCACCGCCTCGTACACTATAATTACTCTAGGACGCAAACATTTGGGGCTATACTCTTCTGGGACTGGTGTGAGACGTCCCCGTGGGAGGGGTACTGGGGTGGGGGGTCGGGTGGGGAGGGTCTACTGAAGGCCGAACTGCACAGTAACCTTGGGTTCGTTGTGGGGCGGCGCTGGGGTGAGTGTACTGCCGTAACCTGTTGTGAGGTTGTGAACCACTGCGGGCTACGACGGGGACGAAGCCTCTACATCGTTTCAAGGTCCCCAGTTCAAAACAATACAATGTATAGTTCTAACTGCTATTCCATCGCCGATATGGATTTCCCAGTATAAATGAAGGGCTTATTTCAATAGTGGTACAAGTCTATTTTTGTTCATATTGAGATACAGAGTCCTAAAGCTAAATGAGCGCTGAAGACTCTGCAGTTCAGATACCAGAAATATTCAAGCATATGGCTTTTTGCTAGAGATGAATCTTTGTTTCTGCTTGTTTGGCTCATTAGTTTCAGAAGCATTACAGACAGAAAAGTGGAGGTAATGGACTTGTACAACTATTGAAATAAGCCCTTCAAATAACATTACCCCTGTTCTGAAACGGACATATTGTTGTCGATTAACATCGAATTTCTAAAGCTAAGCGTAGATTCCCCCCTTTTGTACGAGTTATTTCCGAAGACAGAAGAATACGGGATACAAATTGCGTTTCACATCTGTAAAGTACCGTTACTTCATGTGAAAATCCTGTACAACAATATGGCATGGCTACATTTCCTCTAATTATTTCACATTAGGTAAAACTGAACTGTTCTTATCCGCTTAGTATCTGTTACATTCTGCATCAAAGGACTAGAATATTAAAGTCAGTTTTGGCTCAAGACAGAGTCTTAAGACCGTGTTCTACCTCTGTCATAGGATACCTCCTTACGTTCGAACTCTCTTAAAGTAGCTAAATGACTCGTCACATAAGAAACGCACAGGAGTTGTAAATATAAAGTATCACTTTATAAATTAGTTATTATAGGGAATTTTATAACGATGGTCATCTCTCCTTGTGTAGGTGGAGATTGAAAGTTCGTTAAAAGATATCGTAGATACGAGAAGAACACCTCAATACCGCTCCAATCTGCAAACCATATCTGTGGCTCTCTCGCCCTCGGCTCAAATGCCCCGGGTGCATTTAATTGATCTCAAATTGATTGACTAATAATTAATTTGATCTTATTCTCTTTGTATAGTGAGCAAAATTTTTTTCCTGCAGTCGGATTACACTTGCCAGATAGCCTTTACAGACGCTTCTGTGGCGTCTCTGGGGGCTTTCCACCGGCTAGGTAGTCACTTCCTCACGTTGCAAAACGGGCAGTAACCGTCACTAAATAGCGGTAGAGATCCAACGATAATCGCGGTCAGTCTGTCGGTTGCCTTGTCAAGCTATTGGAAGAAAGTTATCTAGGATTCTGGTGTACTGTTCCCGAACCAATCCTGCTGAGATCTGTCGGGTGCTTCACTCTCTTCTGCACAGAATACGAACAGAGATGGACTCATAGGATAGGTAGTGTCTGTGTAGTATCAAGCTGTCAAATCTATGGTACTATTCGCCTGATTGTATCACTTAATCGCAAACAGATCTATGCATTTGAATATCAGGCGTGCAGTAGACAATGACCTGAGCCTTATGGTGGAAACTGCGAATGTATTGTGATATATGAAGGTGGGTCTCGTTCTAATAAAGTCAAGAAAGTTGTACAGAAAACTGACGTATATATCGACGGGCACTTGATGGCTAAGTACGACACGTTGTGTCTCAGCGCTCTCGGTTTCAATAATAGCAGCGTTAGTGCATCACCACTCATTGTATGTGCTGTTACTGCATTAAAATTAACAGCTCGAGAATGATCATACGACGTACTTCTAAAGAAATAAAATACCGAAAGTGCCGTGAACACATATGGTCTGCAGGAAGTGTATGTGCAGCAGTGGAGCGAGAGTAGATCTGTGGTAGTGTTTCGCTTAAGACAGAGACAGTATTGAGATGGAGATTTGCTGTTCGTGATTTCAATAACTCAGACATTCTAAGATCAACGAAAGTTCATTGCAAGATGGCATATATACTCCAACAGGCTTTGCCTGCAATAAATATGGAACTGAAAGGATACAAAAAAAATGACGGTATGGCTGGTACTCCCTGCATCGTTGATTCATGTTCCATTAAAATTAGAGTATTCCATGCTTTATACCTGCGTACAGGTTCCATCTTGATTTCGAAATGTAATCGCTTACAGCGGAGATACAGCCCATCCAGCGAAGCAATGGATCCAGATGTATGTAACACAGCTACCAAACGTTTGTCAGGGCTGTTTAAGTAATCTGATCCTGTGTGTGTGTGTGGCGCTCCCTCCCACCATTAACAAATGTCCTATTAGAACTACAGTTTTCCATGGTATACACGTGCATATGCAACTTGACCAGAAGAAGGGATCGGTTGGTAGGACATGTTCTGAGACATCAAGGGATCACCAATTTAGTATTGGAGGGCAGCGTGGAGGGTAAAAATCGTAGGGGGAGACCAAGAGATGAATACACTAAGCAGATTCAGAAGGATGTAGGTTGCAGTAGGTACTGGGAGATTAAAAAGCTTGCACAGGATAGAGTAGCATGGAGAGCTGCATCAAACCAGTCTCAGGACTGAAGACCACAACAACAACAACATACGTGCATATAGATCCTCATCTGACTTCTAAATGTAATTTCCTTAGGAAGAAAAAAAATCCCCAGTAATCCAGCGATACAATGGAATGATACGGATGTATCTTAATCTCGAAACGTCTGTCAAGGATATATAAGTGCAGAAATGCCATCTGTGGAGCTCCCGTCCTCCAATAAGAAATGTCTCATTAAAGCTAATCCATACGTGCATAAACTCTCCATTCTAATTTAGAAAAGTAATTTGAATAGGAAGAAAACAGTACCCAGTTATCCTACAGTGCATTCGAGTCAGATCCATGTAACATAGGTCCCAAACGACTGTCAGTGCTAGTTAAGTACAGTGATAATGTATGGGTTAATTCCTTCCCTAATTAAAGAGTGTTCCTCTAAAACTACAGTCTTCATCACCTTATTCATACCATAATAATTTTTGAAGGTTACTTCCGTATTGCTGGCATTCCGACAGGATCAAACTCTAAGAGTCCTTAGTTATAAATCAGAGCTTAAAATCTAGGTTGATTTTAGTGGAGTAACTTCCCTATCATATCCATAGATAAGCGAGAAGAATCTGCGACACAGTCACTGCCAAAAAGGTAGATTACGAATGAGGATGTGACTAGGTGTTTCAAATGATAAGAACATAAGCATAAGCTATACGAAAAAGAACTGTAAGAATTGGTAGCTACTGCAATATTTCAGACAGCCATTCCATCAGAATAGCAATTTTTAACGTCAGCCATTTGCACCATTTATGTTTTGATATTGGGACTTTAGATGCTTTCATTCTATCACTTTTTACATTAGGTGAAATTTAACACTTCAGCCAGCAGAGTTATCACATTTTCTAGCATGCTATTTGTATGCAACATTACATCCCCTTAGGTGAAGGATGCCATTTCTGACTTACATCCACCACTATACCACCACGTCCGAAATGTCTGAGAGTTATATTTTTTTGGTACAGTTTCTCACAGTTTCTTCTAGCATATGACCATTATCAACGATTTTCCTATCAATGATCCTAGCACACTCTTACAGCAGTGGGAAGAATCTGTGAGACAGTCGCTGCCAGAAAGGTAAATTTCCTATGAGGTGATGAACAGATGTTTGAAATTCTAAGAATATATGCATAATCTATAGATAAAAATGGTTTGAACATGTGTGGGTAGATGCTTTCTAGCTGTTTGTGATTGGTATTCCTACAGCCATCACATTGTCATCTCCATCTAGAAAACACACCCGATGGAGATATACTTGAGAAATTTACCACTTACATGGCTGCTAAGACCACCACGACACACATTTGAAAGCCTTCATTAGTTGGAATCCTCTTACAAGAAGAACATGATGAAATCACCGACATGTATACGTACCGAACAAGAACACCACACACACATAAACACACACACACACATATTTATGGTGTCTGTGACGGGGGGGTGGGAGTATGGACCTGGCCCTTGTGAGCCTCCACCTGCCCCATACCGTATAATCATGCTATGTGTCCGGGTGCAGCACTATACTATACAATCAATCTAATTTTCTGTAGCACCCTACATGAAACTACATCAGGGTACAGCCCTACAGTCAAATGGCAGCTAGTGCACAATGTCAATGTGTACAAAATGACTGCGAATACAGAGATATACCTTACAGTCGGCTTAATGACCTGTACAAGCCATACACATGTAATGCACTTTACCACCCCATGTGGAACTGCTCCAGTCTACTGGCTGGACAGTGTGCTGTACCACCCCAAGCAAAACCATGTCTGGTACAGTGCTGCAGCCCTCAATCTGCTTAATGAGCTTCATCAACTGTTCCCATCTTCCACACTGCAATAGACATCATATGTGTGTGTGTGTGTGTGTGTGTGTGTGTGTGTGTGTGTGTGTGTGAGTGAGTGAGTGAGTGAGTGAGAGTGTGTGTAAGTTTCACTCGTTCAGTATACATACATGTCCAAGATTCATCAAGTCTGTTTGTTCTACTCTGAAGCGTCTAGCAGCCTTCAGCTTCTTGGTAGAAGAGGATTCCAACTGACAAACTCCGTGGAAGGTGTGGGGTGGTGGCTGTAGCCGCCATCTATGTGATAAATTTCACAAATGCGTTTCTGTTATGGCTGAGAAACCATGTCTCCCACAAGGGGATGACAATTTGATGGCTGTAGGAAAATTAGGTGAGAACGGCAAGAATGCTTCTAAGCACACGTGGTCAAACCATGACAGTTGGAAATGGCTGACGCTAAGAAGTCTCCTGATGTAGCAAAGGTCAGAATGCTGCAGTAGCTGCGAGGTCTCACAATTCTTTTCCTTACAGCTTATGATTATTTTCTTAGAATTTCAAACATCTATTCACCACCTCATCACAAATCCATCTTCCTGGCAGCGACTGTGTCACAGACTCCTCCCACATTCGAAGGAGTGCGGTAGCAAGATCCGTCTACTAAAAAGAACGTGATTTTTAGCATTTGAAATGGAGTGTTGGAGTCTGATCGTGTCTCAGTATTGGCTTTATGGAAGTACATTTTAAACTCAGTATGGGGGAGAGCAGTACCACGCGTAGCATCAATGTACTTCAATAGCACTAACTAATGTTTGGAAACTATGTGACAGTATTCCGCAAGTAATGGTTTTTTGTGTCGTTTGAATTCCAAATTTGTTGCAGGCAAAGTCTGTTGGAGTAGGTATCCAATCTTACACTGAACTTTCGTTGATCTTCGAGTGACTCCTTACTGTAATTACGAATAACACATTTATATCTCAATACTCTTGCTCTCTTAAGCAAAACAGAATCACAGATCTACTCTCGCTCCACTGCAGCACATACACTTCCTGCAACCATGTGTGTTCACGGCACTTTCTTGCTTTACAAATACGTACTGTGATCACTTTTGAGCTGTTAATTTTAACGTATCAAAACAAAACACAGTGAATATTTGTGCCGTAACACTGCTATTGTCGAAAATTGGAATGCCGAGACAGAACGTGTCGTACTTAGCGGTCAAATGACACTCGATATATATATATATGTCACTCTGCTGCACAGCTTTCGTAACTGCATTTGAACGAGCCCCACCTTCGTACCTCGCTATAATTCTCAGTTTCCACTATAATTTTGAGGTCATTGTCCACTGTATGCTTGAAACTAAGATGCAACGACCTGTTTGTGGTTACATGATACACACAGGCGAACAGTACCACTGATTCGACAGCTTAACACTACACATTCGATGTCTGCCAACCCTGTGAGCCCAAATTGGTCCGTGTTGCTAGGACTGTACAGGTCGGCATATTCCATTCATCTACGTCAACGTCATACTCCGCAACCCACCCAATGATGGGTGCGGGAGGATACATTTCATGTCACTAACTGAGCCCTCCATTCCCTTTACACTCGCGAATAGCACGTTGGAAGAATGTATTGACTGGTCATTACGTATGGCGTATGTTGGGGGAAATAATATGTTCCCCGACTCTTCCCGAAAAGCGCTCTCTCGAAATTACAATAGCAAATCTCTCCGTGATGCAAAACGCCTTTCTTTTGACGTCTGCCAAATGTAGTTTGTTGAGCATCTCCGTAACGCTCTCGCGTCTATTAAACGATCCCGTGACGAAACACGCCGCTTGTCTTTGGATCTTCTGTCAGTTCTACCTGCTAGGGATCCCAGATGGAGGAACAATATGAATCGGTCGAACAAGCGCCTGGTAAGTCACTTCCTTAGTGGATAACATACATTTACTTATGACTCTTTCTATGACTCTGATTCTGGCATCTGTTTTCCCTACTATCTGTTTTATGTGGTCATTCCACTTAAGGTCATTCTAGAGAGTTACTGTTAGATGTTTTAAAGCAGATACTGTTTCCAGCTTTCTGTCATCAATAGTGAAGCTGTACAGTAGTGGATTTCTTTTCCTATCTATGCGCAATGTGATACATTTATTTATGTTCAGTTTCAACTGTCAGAGCCTGTACAAAGTAACGGTGCAATCGCACTTCCTTAGGGTACTCAATAAAATTTATTTACATCTGTCGATTTTTTTCACTAAACGGCTGTGTGCAACGGTGTGAAATGCCTTCCAGAAATCTAGGTATGCGGCATCAATCTGAGCGCCCTTGTCTACGGCACTGTGGATCTCATGTGGGAACAGAAAGAGCTGAGTTTCGAAAGATCTCTGTTTGCGTAGTCTATGTTGATTTTCTCCAAAAACATTATACTTTTTATATGTGCTGGAAAACAGAATCTCCAGGAAAGACGAAGCATTTCTCACGGAAACATAGTGTGGGTTAGGGTACGTATGGATATATCGAAGGAATTTTTACTCGATCAGCGTGTGAGATTGAGATAGTTGGTTTGACGATAACACTATTGCGATATATCTTCCACAATGCGTAGTATGTGTTTTAGATGTGAAATGTTCGTATGTGATGGAGTTATCTACAAGAAGGCTGGAGACCTGTGATGGAGTTGTCCTGAAAGTAACTAAATCTACTGCACATTAATAAGACTAGAAACCCCGAACATTTTCACCGGAAGCGTCAACAGCCGTAAAATGGCTAGTAGTAAGGATCTGGAGCGAGCTGAATTAGAATGAGTATCTCTAGTTCGGATTCATTTGCTGGAATATTAAGTGAAGAAATGTAAACACTATGACCTGAGAAGTCGGTGAGCTAAGGCAGAAGAATATGTCAGGCTCAATTTCATCTATGTGGAGTTTCAAAAGGGGTTGTGATCCCCCAACTAAGATGTGACGGTGTTCGAGGCGAGTAATCACAAAACCCCGTCGGTATGACACTACAGTGTGTGTTGCATAAAATTCGAATCAAGGTGTAGGAGGTTCTAAGATGACGCTGTTGCTGGAGGAAACACTGGCATTGGTTGGGTACGGCTTGTACTTGTTGGTTAATTGGATCGGTTTCGGAACAGGGGTAAAATGGATTATTTTAAGGGCTTATTTCAATAGTGGTACAAGTCCATTACCTCCACTTTTCTCTCTATAATACTTCTGAAATTAATGAGCCAAACATACAGAAAGAAATATTCATCTCCAACAAGAAGCCATATGCTTTAATATTTCTAGTATCTCAACTGCAGATTTTTCAGGGCTCATTTAACTTTAGAACTCTTTATATCAATATGAACAAAAATGGACTTGTATCACTATTGAAATAACCCCATCCTTTATAATGGGGAATCTATATCGGCGATGGAATAGCTCTTAGAACTATACATTTTATTATTTTGAACTGGTGGTCTATAAAGGATGTAGAGGCTTCGTCCCCACCGTAGCCCGCAGTTCGCTCACCACACCGCCGCCCCAAACCGAACCCGGGGTTATTCTGCAGTTCGGCCCCCAGAAGACCCCCCCCCCCCCCCCCCCATCGGGAACGTCTCACACCGGATCCAGACGAGTGTAACCCCAAATGTTTGCATCCTAGAGTAATTATGGTGTACGCGGTCGTGGAGACAGTGTTTGCGCAGCAATCGCCGACATATTGTAACTTAGGCGGAATCTACATCTACATCCACATCTACATCTACATCCATACTCCGCAAGCCACCTGATGGTGTGTGGCGGAGGGTACTTTGAGTACCTCTATCGGTTCTCCCTTCTATTCCAGTCTGATATTGCTCGTGGAAAGAAAGATTGTCGGTATGCCTCTGTGTGAGGTCTAATCTCTCTGATTTTATCCTCATAGAATATACGTAGGAGGGATCAATATACTGCTTGACTCCTCGGTGAAGGTATGTTCTAGAAACCTCAACAGAAGCCCGTACCGAGCTACTGAGCGTCTCTCTTGCAGAGTCTTCCACTGGAGTTTATCTATCATATCCTTAACGCTTTCGCGATTACTAAATGATCCTGTAACGAGGAGCACTGCTCTCCGTTGGACGTTCTCTATATCTTCTATCAACCCTATCTGGTACGGATCGCACACCGGTGAACAGTATTCAAGCAGGGGGAGAACAAGTGTACTGTAACCTACTTCCTTTGTTTTCGGATTGTATTTCCTCGGGATCCTTACAATGAATCTCAATCTGGGATCTGCTTTACCGACTATTAACTTTATATGGTCATTCCATTTTAAATCACTCCTAATGCCTACTCCCAGATAATTTATGGAATTAACTGCTTCCAATGGCTGACCTGCTATATTGTAGCTAAATGATTAGGGATCTTTCTTTCTCTGTATTCGCAGCACATTACACTTGTCTGCATTAAGATTCAATTGCCATTCCCTGCACCATGCGTCAATTAGTTGCAGATCCTCCTGTATTTCAGTACAATTTTCCATTGTTACAACCTCTTGATATGCTACAGCAACATCCGCAAAAAGCCTCAGTGAACTTCCGATGTTATGTAAAGGTCATTTATGTATATTGTGAACAGCAAGGGTCCCACGACACTTCCTGCGGTACACCTGAAATCACTCTTACTTCGAAAGACTTCTCTTCATTGAGAATGACATGCTGCGCTCTGTTTTCTAGGAACTCTTCGATCCAATCACACAATTGGTCTGATAGTCCATATGCTCTTACATTGTTCATTAAACGACTGTGGGGAACTGTATCAAACGCATTTCGGAAGTCAAGAAACACGGCATCTACCTGGGAACCCGTGTCTATGGCCCTCTGAGTACCGTGGATGAATAGTGTGAGCTGGGTTTCAAACGATCGTCTTTTTCGAAATCCATGCTGATTCCTTCAGAGTAGATTTTTAGTCTCCAGAAAAGTCGATATGCTCGAATATAATGTGTGTTCCAAAACTCTAAAACACATCGACGTTAGAGATATAGGTCTATAATTCTGGACATCTGCTTGTCGTCGCTTCTAGAAAACGCCGATGACCTGTGCCGCTTTTCCCATTCTTTGGAACGCTACGCTCTTCTAGAGACCTACGGTACACCGCTGCAAGAAGGGGGGCAAGTTCCTTCGCGTACTCTGTGTAAAATCGAACTGCTATCCCATCATGTCCAGCGGCCTTTCCTCTTATGAGCGATTCGCCGAAGCAGATGGGAAACCGCCTCAAACACCATGTACAGACTGCCAGGCACACCGGACCTCGACACTAACCCGCCGGGCGGATTCGTGCCGAGGACTGGCACGCCTTCCCTCCCGGAAAGCAGTGCGTTAGACTGCACGGCTGAACGGGCGGGCCCAGAACAATAGACACAGACAGCACCAGCTGGTCTCACAGTGTGCCACGGCCAGTGGCAGGAGTGTTCATAAGGCTCCTGCCGACGGGAAGCTATGGTTCAGCCTCGCATGACCTTCAGCTACAAAGAATGTTTCCACCCATCGGCTAGCGAAGTAACCAGTATGCTGGATGAGCAGAGACAGACACGGACGTGTGTGTTGTGTGAGAAGATTCCATACGGCGAGTGTTTGTGCTGGACCACTATTCCCTCATGCAAATTGATTGGTCCGCTGCTTGGTGGTCATAGTGACAGTCTGTCCAGTCTCTAAGCGTCTGTTACAGCCGACGTGTGCGTACCCAGAGATGGGCACGCAACTGCCTCTCTGGCCAGAATCGGCCGTGTCTCCCCAACAGTCGGCGGATGCTGAGCATTTTGCAAACGCGGGTGTGTTCGATCGGAACGTCTTTTTCACAGAATATGTTTAGTATAAAGTTGACATGTTGTGGTGGAGGAGGGTGCTTGTTTCCTCAGACGATGTTTCTTGCAAGACAGTTTCTATACGTAGCGCTACCATCTATTTATTGCGTAAATTTAAGTACTTGATTTTCAAAATGTTTTCTATTGACTCTCAAACGCAGAAAATATTTTATTATGAAGAAGAATCATCATAAGGTGGTAGTGAGTAAGTTATCTCTCTGATTTCAGCAAGTTGTTCAACAACTAATTTGACAGGGAGTGCAAATTATTTTCTGCCTCTTTTGATATCATGATTGCGCCGTTTCTTCCTCTACCCCAGCATTAGTCAGAATGAGTACAGTATTCTAAGTAGGGATAAAAACCTCCATCTGGATGTTTGGACACGTTGGTTCGAGCACGTGTTCACATCAACAGGAAGTAACCACTCGAGAGGGGCAGAGGCAGGAAGGGAGTCTGGAATTTTCTGATCACAGAAATGCCGCCAAGTAATGCATTATTGAGAGGCCGCGAGAACAAATGGGAGGCGCTCGGGCGGGTAGGCACGTCACCTTGGTGTACGGGTTTTAGGTGCAGACGTCACAACGGGAAGGAGCCGAGGTGGTTTCCTGGGTATCGAATATCAAAGGGATGCGGCTATCCAGTGTCCTGTGCTAGGTTTCGAGATCGGAAAAGGCCGAGATCTGGTAACACCATTCCTCAGGGGGACTAAGACGCGGGCTGGCCGGCTGAGGCGCTCGCAGCGCCGTCTGGCCCACTGTGTTGTGAGCTATTACTCAGTATGTATTTGTTACCTTCGCGATCGGATGTGTTGTATGCGTTACAAGCCGCATGTAGCAGTGGCACAACAGCTCTCCACTGCCATCGGTCCCGGAGGAAGTGCAGTAATGGTGTTTCTGTTCGGAGCTGGCAGCGCTCAGCACACCTCCCGGTACCCGGCGACGCCCGACCGGCAGACGCGGCCCACCCTCCACTGCGTGGAGATGCACTAGGGCTGTTGAAAAATATCGTTATGTCAATACATTGAAAGTTTTTCCAAAAGAAATCGACGATATTTTTTTCGCTATTATCGGTAATCGACATCGAACTGGCAATATCGAATGGTGATATATTCATTTTATACATTTTTCCAATTTTTCAATAAATATTTGAAGCTGTTCCTTTGATATTGTAGTAGAACTGTGTGGTGCAGTCTTACTGCCATTTGAGGTTTCATAACGTCCAATCTTTCTCTTTGTTGTGTGAAGCACAAAGTAGCAGAGAAGAAGTGTGACAGCGTGGTGTTGTGAATGGAATAACAAGGTATCCGCTATGAAGAAGTAGCACAGATTCGCTAAAAAACAACTTTTAATGCAACAAGTGTGCTATTTCTTCACACCGGCATTCTTCTAAAACAGTTGCTGGAACTCTTTAAGAGAAAGCTAAATGACAAGCTTGGTCTTTGAGGTGGGCGGAGACGTGTGAGGGAAAATGCCGACGTAATCGGCGCTCGGTTATAGCAACAGAGGCTGCAAGGTTTAACTTCACCATACAGTATCGACACTATAACTGCTAGGTCGCTGGCGTATACAGAAATGAAAAAGCACGGAAGTCGACATGAAGTTTTCCAGACAAATCCGATACGTGACCAAAGCGAACGAAGGACCCATTGGACACCTTTTATTGTGCCACATACCTGCCGTTACCATAGTTGGCAAAGTGATTGTCTACAAGTGTGAACGTGCGCCGTTCTCCTTTCAATTCTTGCTCTAAGTGGGATAAGCAAGCTACTGGCTAGTTGATGTATACAATATCTAAAAAAAAATCAACACCTAAATATACAGCTCTGGCAGTATATTTACGCTGTGCAGCCACTACTTTTTTTTTTTTTTTTTTTTTTTTTTTTTTTTTTTTTTTTTTTTTTTTTTGCCGGTCCGTCGACATTTTTTCCGTCAATATATCCACACCCCGATAGCATTGTTCTGTATGTCAAGAGTCGATAATGGTTCAAAATGGCTCTGAGCACTATGGGACTTAACATCTATGGTCATCAGTCCCCTAGAACTTACAACTACTGAAACCTAACTAACCTAAGGACAGCACACAACACCCAGTCATCACGAGGCAGAGAAAATCCCTGACCCCGCCGGGAATCGAACCCGGGAACCCGGGCGTGGGAAGCGAGAACGCTACCGCACGACCACGAGATGCGGGCAGTCGATAATGATTAATGATATTTTATACATATCAATATATCGGGCCGGGATATTTTTAAAAATTCCAATAGTCCTCCGAAGCACGCGCTCAGCGCTCCTTCTGGTATCCGGTGGCGGCCAGACAACAGACACACGCGCAGGCGACCGAAAGTGGTTGCTAATACTACACTACTGGCCATTAAAATTGCTACACCACGAAGATGACGTGCTACAGACGCGAAATTTAACCGACAGGAAGAAGATGCTGTGATATGGAAATAATTACCTTTTCTCATCATTCACACAATTCTGGCGCCCGTGGCGACACCTACAACGCGCTGACATGAGGAAAGTTTCCAACCGATGTCTCATACAGAAACAGCAGTTGACCGGCGTTGCCTGGTTAAACGTTGTTGTGATGCCTCGTGTAAGGGGGAGAAATGCGTACCATCACGTTTTCGACTTTGATAAAGGTCGGATTGTAGCCTATCGCGATTGCGGATGTTCGTATCGCGACATTGCTGCCCGCGTTGGTCGAGATCCGATGACTGTTAACAGAATATGGAATCGGTGGGTTGAGGAGGGTAATACGGGACGCCGTGCTGGATCCCAACGGCCTCGTATCACTAGCAGTCGAGGTGACAGGCATCTTATCCGCATGGCTGTAACGGATCGTGCAGCCACGTCTTGATCCCTGAGTCAACAGATGGGGCGACGTTTGCAAAACAAGAACCATCTACACGAACTGTTCGACGAGGTTTGCAGCAACATGGACCATTAGCTCGAAGACCATGGCTGCGGTTAACCTTGACGCTGCATCACAGACAGGAGTGCCTGCGATGGTGTACTCAGCGACGAACCTGGTTGCACGAATGGCAAAGCGTCATTTTTTCGGTTGAATTCAGGTTCAGTTTACAGCACGATGATGGTCGCATACGTGTTTGGCGACATCGCGGTGAATGCACACTGGAAGCGTGTATTCGTCATCGCCATACTGGCGTATCACTCGGCGTGATGGGATGGGGTGCCATTGGTTACGCGTCTCGGTCACCTCTTGTTCGCATTGACGGTACTTCGGACAGTGGACGTTACATTTCACATGCGTTACGACCCATGGCTCTACCCTTCATTCGATCCCTGCGTAACCCTACATTTCACCAGGATAATGCACGACCGCAAGTTGCACGTCCTGTATGGGCCTTTCTGGATACAGAAAATGTTCGACTGCTGCCCTGGCCAGCACATTCTCCAGATCTCTCACCAATTCAAAACGTCTGGTCAATGGTGGCCGAGCAACTGGCTCGTCACAATACGCCAGTCACTTCTCTTGATGAACTGTGGTATAGTGTTGAAGCTGCATGGGCAGCTGTACCTGTACACGCCATCCAAGCTCTGTTTGACTCAATGCGCAGGCGTATCAAGGCCGTTATTACCGCAGAGGCGGTTGTTCTGGTTACTGATTTCTCGGGATCTGTGTACCCAAATTGCGTGAAAATGTAATCACATGTCAGTTCTAGCATAATATACTTGCCCAATGAATACCCGTTTATTATCTGCATTTCTTCTTGGTGTAGCAACTTTAATGGCCAGTAGTGTTTATCGCACTTCATTCATTCCTCGGTGCTTACAGTTATTATGTCATGGGCAGTGTGAACGGGTCTGCAGACATGAGGTCATCCCAAGTGTGGGAGTCCAATCTAAGAAAAAACGATTAAATAAAGAAGTGAACAATATATTATTCAGACTGATTGGAATTTTGCGTAGTGAAATATATTATAATAACTGTAAATAATGACTTAGCCCCATTAAACATTAGGAGTATATTGACTCTGTAAATCGCGAAAATAGATTTTCAGTTTGGGAAGCTGTGCGAAGCATTAAGTTTCGTCCGTAGTGTATTGCAGTTATGACTTACCACATCCAATCTCCCTTCAAGACTAGAATTTCATACTAGTTTTGCTGAAACAGTGCTGCCAATCTAGACAATGTTACAACTGACTGGAACCGTTAATACTGGCAAATTTACAGCACCACTAATCCTTTTACTAGGGTTCATTTTATTCTTCATGCTTTCCTGGCGATCTGTTGGCGTCTTGGATATTCGGGAATCCAGGCGGGTGTTCGCGTCGTTCTCGCACGATATTTCAAAATAAAAAAAAATGGTTCAAATGGCTCTGAGCACTATGGGAGTTAACATCTACGGTCATCAGTCCCCTAGAACTTAGAACTACTTAAACCTAACTAAGGACAGCACACAACACCCAGCCATCACGAGGCAGAGAAAATCCCTGACCCCGCTGGGAAACGAACCCGGGAACCCGGGCGTGGGAAGCGAGAACGCTACCGCACGACCACGAGATGCGGGCTGATATCTCAACAGCGTGCCTCGCTGTCTTCTTCAGACTGGTCCTTGGGTCGATCGAGTCCTACTTCCACTTCTGAAGGCTGATGGCAGCTATTTTCGAAGGATTTATCGTTAGGCATTGCCCTCATCTTAAGGTTTGGGGGAAATTTGTTGTCTTTATTTTTGTGTGTTTTACAGGAAGGGCGTGGGCGGTGTTAGGAACTTAATTTATTTTATTTTCTTCTTACTTCATTGCGTTGGTTTCTTGAGGTTGCAGTGCTTCATCTGTCGAGCATTGCAACAGGTCGTCTGTGTCGTTCTCGTAGTCGTGGTGGTGCTCCTAGGTCCCTGATGAGATGGTTAGTGGACGTCTGCGTCTTCTCGTAAAAGTGTCTTGCGATCTTATGTCTTTCAAGGACTTCTAACTCTTTAGCGGCTTCATGGAGGTACTGATGTGGAAACTGGCAGTGGACATGGTAGACCCTGCGTAATATTTTATTTTGTAACGACTGCAGTCGTTGAATATGCGTCTTGGCAGCAACGCCCCAGACTTCGCAAGCATGGTCGAAGAGAGGGCGAAGATACATCCGATAAATATGGAGGCCGTTCGCGATAGATAACTCAGACCGCTCGTTGAGTATAGGGTATAAAGCCCCTAGGCGCTGGTGAATCTTCTTGCGAAGTTCTGTAATGTGATGGTACCACGTGAGATTCTTGTCCATGATAACCCCCAGGTATCGTACTGATGACACCAAGGGAAGTTGCGTTCCGTAGAGGCGTAGTTGTCGTTGTGGCATAGTCCTTTTCCATGTGAAGATAATAGTCTGCGTCTTCGTCGAATTGAAGCTGATCCTCCAGAGAGCTGCCCAGTCTTCTAATCTGTTAAGGGCACTCTGCAATTTTGGTACAAGTACTTCTCTCCATCGGCTGCTGGAATACAGCATGGTATCGTCGGCATAGATTGCCTTCTCCACCCTCGGTACTGTTGGCATGTCAGAGGTATACATTATGTACAGAACCGGACCAAGGACCGATCCTGTGGAACGCTGGCGTTGATGTTGCGTGCGCGAGAGACTGCATTGTCGAGTCGTACCACAAACGTCCGATTCTTGAGGTAAGACGCTATTAGTTTCACGTACACTCTTGGTAGTCGGAGAGTGTAGAGTTTCCATAGTAGTCCGTAATGCCAGACGCTGTCGAACACTTTAGTGACGTCGAGCAGAACTAAACCGCAGAATTCTGCTCGAAGGATTTGCTGAGCAGTTGAATGTCCTCTTCGAAAACCGAATTTCTCCGGTGGTAAGATGTCAGTATTCATGTCTGGAAGGAGCTGGGCGTTCCCTAAATGGTCCGCGCTGAGTCGAGTGTTCCGTCTGTGGTCCGCGCCCGCCAGACTCGGCTTCAATGGACCCCTCCAGTCACGGATGCTCCGACTGCCGTCGGTGCCCGTTTCGGCCGTCCTCAACGTTTGTGGTCGTCATCTGTGCGACACAGCCAACATGCTCATAAAATCTGTCGTCCCACTAGTATTGCCTAAAGTTAAACCGGTGTGTTAAAAGCACAGGCAAAATCCCTGAGGAAATATCCGTTAAATAAAAAGTACTTCGTTAACTGGAATGACAGCGAATGAAGACATTATACCAAAATTTACAGAAATATCTTTTGTAGCGAAAGTTAATCCATCAAATTCGGCAATAAAATGTCGTGAGTCGTTTACATAAGAATAAGTTTTATCAATGTATGTTTGTAAACGTGTTGCCAGATATAGTTCTATTCCGTGTATGGGAGAACCGATAGCATTAGCAGTTTGTCTCAGAGAAAAATGAATTTCATGAATTTCGGACGGTCCATGCAGTCTGGGACACCTTTCTTCAGTCTTTTTAATAAGGCTTATTCAGCGGGAAGAACCACTGTCTCGCCCGCATCTCGTGGTCGTGCGGTAGCGATCTCGCTTCTCACGCCCGGGTTCCCGGGTTCGATTCCCGGCGGGATCAGGGAATTTCTCTGCCTCGTGATGGCTGGGTGTTGTGTGCTGTCCTTAGGTTAGTTAGGTTTAAGTAGTTCTAAGTTGTAGGGGACTGATGACCATAGATGTTAAGTCCCATAGTGCTCTGAGCCATTTGAACCATTTTTGAACCACTGTCTCCTCATCTGCATTTAAATTTTTCAGAGCCTTCCCCTGACCTTTGGTTAGATTCTATTAAGAGGTTTACTGTTGCACACTGCTTTGGTTGTTTCAATTCGAATTGCATTTGCAGTGGGGAAGATTCGTAGCCCTGTTTCCGCATTGCAAAAATCTCGTCTTGTAGATCCTTTTACAAGGACAGAAATCTCGTCTTGCGACAGTACTCTCTTTTACCTTCTTCTTCTATTGTGTTTTACCGATTGTTTCGTCTGTTATTGACATTTTCTTTCTTTGTGCCCTTGCGTAGGACGTAACGTTCCTTTAATGTGTTGCAGTCGACCCTACCTGTTTGTATGTGTTGTCTATCGGCGTTTGTTTAAGGTGTCGGTCTCAGGTGGGAACATTTTATGGTTAGGTTATTGTACAAGTACCTTGGGTGGATGTACTTTTGCTCTCCCATTGAAATGTCTTATTATTATATGTGGTCCCTTTAATATGATGTGTATTAAGCTAAGGCTTTCTCCAATTCTATGTTGATTTCTACTCCTTGTTTTTTGAGTTAGTTATTCCCGGGGGCAAAAGTTTTCTAGAGGATTGCTTCATTGTATTAGGTATCTAGATCATTAGTTAACGAAGCACTCGTTCCTGCCATGTGTTCTCTGACGCATCAGCTCGAATTTATTATGTTGTTCACATTATTCAATTAAATGTGATTTTCATCTGGTGAAATGTATGCACCCTTTCTACTCCCACAGTCATCATACAACACATAATATAGAATTACGACGAATGAACGAGTGTGACAATTTTTTTACGTATTATTTCGGGTTCTGCTGCACTCAGATTTTGTTATCTCGTTATTTATATATAACGAGTCTCCTTTCAGCTACTATGCCATTTTCTAATGAACTTGCATATTAATGACTCTGTAATTTATTTTATACAGTTTTCAAATAATGGCTAACTTCTGTGGTAGTAAATAAATGCTTAACATTTGAAATATCACATTACAGCGTTCTGGTGTGGTTTGCCGAGAGTTTCACTCGGTTTTCGTGTTTTTGGAGTTTTTTGGGCTTAACACATGATGCTCACTTTTTATTTGCACTTTTATTCATTTGTAGGAAAACTTACTTCAGTCTTCGATTATACGTCGACCAAGTTCCAGATCAATGACGCAAATATCTTTACCGTAAGTTTAAACTACAAAGATTGTTAAACTTCCAGGCAGATTAAAACTGTGTGCCGGACCGAGACTCGAACTCGGAACCTTCGCCTTTGGCAGGCAAATGCTCTACCAACTGAGCTACCGGAGCACGACCCACGCCCCGTCCTCGCAGCTTTACTTTTGCCAGTATCTCGTCTCCTACCTTCCAAACTTTACAGAAGCTCTCCTGCGAACCTTGAAGAACTAGTACTCCTGAAAGAAAGGATATTGCGGAGACATGGCTTAGCCACAGCCTGGTGGATGTTTCCAGAATGAGATTTTCACTCTGCAGCGGAGTGTGCGCTGATATGAAACTTCCTTGCACATTAAAACTGTGTGACGGACCGAAACTCGAATTCGAGACATTTGCCTTTCGCGGGTATGTGCTCTACCAACTGAGCTACCCTAGCAAGACTCACGCCCCGTCCTCACAGCTTCACTTCTGCCAGTATCTCGTCTCCTACCTTCCAAACTCTACAGAAGCTCTAGTTCTGCAAGGTTCGCAGGAGAGCTTCTGTAAATTTAGGAAGGTACTTACGGACCCTTAGTGAATTTCGAGACGACGACCCAGTCTTACACCAACGTCTGGAGAACGAGTCGATAGATGCTCTATCGAACGTCGGGTCGTGAGCAGGTGTCGCCCCCGACACGAATTTCGTTTCATTGCTACAGGAGCATGTTTCTTTTGCATTTGTACTATCCGAAAAGTCTTCATGTCTTTCATTTGGGCATTTTCAGTTTTATTCATTTCCTTAATTAATTAATTTTCTAAGTAGCCACTATTTGTCAACATATGGACATTGTAGACACAATTTATGCGGTAGTACAACGAAATATATGTCAGCCAAGGTGGTCAGCCTGACGTTGGAAAAAAAACAAAAAAATTAAAAATAAAAACAAATATAAAAAAACACAAAAAACAAAAAAATTTAAAATTTAAAATAAAAATTTGGCAGACCACTAAAAAATAAAAAAAGTTGGTAAAGCATTTGTCCGTGAAAAGCAAAGGTCCCGAGTTCGAGTCTCGGTCCGGCACACAGCTTTAATCTGCCAGGAAGTTTCATATCAGCGCACACTCCGCTGCAGAGTGAAAATCTCATTCTGGATACAAAGATTGTATTAATGTTTTCATCTAGCATAAGGAACTTTAATTTGTTTTGGGAAATTTGCTGTTTTTAATTTATTTACTAATGTTGTGAGGCACTGAAATTAACTAGTTCAGTAAGACAATGAAGATTACTGAATACAATTTGTGATTTCTTTCCTTTTGTTCATTAGCATTTACATCCTCATTCGCCTCAGTGTGGGTATAAATATCGAGTTCTTCCTGGATATATGTTATAGTTCCCTGGATGTTCAGTGAAGAATTTTCGTTGTATTTTCTATTCTTCTGCTTTGTGGTTCTGGTTGCGTAAGTGGATATCACGCGTAGACTGAATACTTCCACAATTGTGACTGTGTTCTTCGAGCATAATTTTTAGAGTTCTCACCCGTTTGTCCATTGTGAACCTGGTTCCAGTTATCACGTGATATTTTATATATTCTTCGATTGCAGAAAATTTGAATTTTAATTTTCGTTATTGTACATTTGTTTGTAAAGTGTTATTCGTACGAAACAGCATTTGCACTTTCACCTTTTGATGTAGGTTATTGAGTTGTCATGAAATTTGACCAATGTATAAAGTTGCGAAGTATACATGGTTTTTTGACGTTCTCCTCTCTTATCAGAGCTGTATCTCTGCTTATGCTTTGAGTTTTTGGTAACTTGCGTTGAGCGCATAATGTAAGTACTGTTGCAAGGTTAAAAGCTTTCTCCTGTATTATGTAGAGTAAACGTTCTCTTTCTTTCTACATTGTGTCAGTGTCAACTCGTATGTGTGATTCGTTTGATCATTGAATTAAAGAATGCCAGTTTATTTGAATGTGCAAGATAGCAGTGATTTTCGGTAAGAAATCATTGTTATGAATCCACAAACCCCACATTTAACAGCACAGTTCGTTATTCATAAAAAATTTACCGTGCAATCTCGTACACAGAAACCTAAACGCTACCGTTGTTCTCGGATATTAAAATTGCTCACCGTTTATTAGCTCCACCAAAAAAATTGGTCAATACCTCCAGAATTTGAAACACGAACAGCTGCTAGCATGAGTTTCTTAGAAGTAGATACCTTAGGAGTTGCGAAGCAACTCAAATCGCTTGATACGGGCAAGTCTTCAGGTCCAGATTGTATACCGATTAGGTTCCTTTCAGATTACGCTGATACAATAGCTCCCTACTTAGCAATCATATACAACCGCTCGCTCACCGATAGATCTGTACCTACAGACTGGAAAACTGCGCAGGTCGCACCAGTGTTTAAGAAGGGTAGTAGGAGTAATCCATCGAACTACAGACCTATATCATTGACGTCGGTTTGCAGTAGGGTTTTGGAGCATATACTGTATTCAAACATTATGAATCACCTCGAAGGGAACGATCTATTGATACGTAATCAGCATGGTTTCAGAAAACATCGTTCTTGTGCAACACAACTAGCTCTTTATTCGCGCGAAATAATGGCCGCTATCGACAGGGGATCTCAGGTTGATTCCGTATTTCTAGATTTCCGGAAAGCTTTTGACACCGTTCCTCACAAGTGACTTCTAATCAAGCTGGGGGCTTTTGGGGTATCGTCTCAGTTGTGCGACTGGATTCGTGATTTCCTGTCACGAAGGTCACAGTTCGTACTAATAGACGGCAAATCATCGAGTAAAACTGAAGTGATATCAGGTGTTCCCAGGGAAGCGTCCTGGGACCTCTGCTGTTCCTGACCTATATAAATGACCTGGGTGACAATCTGAGCAGTTCTCTTAGGATGTTCGCAGATGATGCTGTAATTTACCGTCTATTAAGGTCATCCGAAGCCCAGTATCAGTTGCAAAGTGATTTAGAAAAGATTGCTGTATGGTGTGGCAGGTGGCGGTTGACGCTAAATAACGAAAAGTGTGAGGTGATCCACATGAGTTCCAAAAGAAATCCGTTGGAATTCGATTACTCGATAAATAGTACAATTCTCAAGGCTGTCAATTCAACTAAGTACCTGGATGTTAAAATTACGAACAACTTCAGTTGGAAAGACCACATAGATAATATTGTGGGGAAGGCGAGCCAAAGGTTGCGTTTCATTGGCAGGACACTTAGAAGATGCAACAAGTCCACTAAAGAGACAGCTTACACTACACTCGTTCGTCCTCTGTTAGAATATTGCTGTGCGGTGTGGGATCCTTACCAGGTGGGATTGATGGAGGACATCGAAAGGGTGCAAAAAAGGGCAGCTCGTTTTGTATTATCACGTAATAGGGGAGAGAGTGTGGCAGAAATGATACGCGAGTTGGGGTTGAAGTCATTAAAGCAAAAACGTTTTTCGTCGCGGCGAGATCTATTTACGAAATTTCAGTCACCAACTTTCTCTTCCGAATGCGAAAATATTTTGTTGAGCCCAACCTACATAGGTAGGAACGATCATCAAAATAAAATAACCGAAATCAGAGCTCGAACAGAAAGGTTTAGGTGTTCGTTTTTTCCGCGTGCTGTTCGGGAGTGGAATGGTAGAGAGATAGTATGATTGTGGTTCGATGAACCCTCTGCCAAGCACTTAAATGTGAATTGCAGAGTAGTCATGTAGATGTTGATGTACTTAATGCAGATTTGATGCTACATTGCCATACGGATAAACCGCCTCTCCAATTCTCAACAAAAATTATTCATATAGAGGACTCTCCACTCTTCAAGAAACACCTTGAGTCCTTCTACAAAATTTTTATATAAGTATTGTTTGCACCTCGTCCTACTGCTGCCGGCAGGAAGATTCCCTACCCGTTCAGACTAACAAGAGAGATTCCTTCCTTGTTCGAACTATTTATAATCTAAGAACTTGTGTAATTTAAACGAGTACGATCATAAAAACAATGGAAGTAACACACACTGAACAAGTTGTTCTACAAAATTCTGTAGTACGGTTGTAAGAAATTCATAGCCTGTTTCAACAAAAATATTGTTTGTCTCGTGTTTGAAACATCAGAAATTTGTCTGAGCATCATATTCGGTGATTGTAGCTACACAAATATCTCAACCAATGAACCTGCTCATCAGTTATAGTTTCAAGATGTCTACTAACATGAAAGCAGGTTGCGTTCTGAGATGACTCTAACATTTCAGACTATTGTGGCTCTGGAATTACAGATATGATACATAGTGTTGTGGCGTAACAAGACAGCCACGACACTCGGAAGTAGCCGAAAGGCACGCGTTAAACTCACGCAGGCTGGAGATAGGTCTGAAACAGGATACGTAATGAATGCTATAAAGAAAAGTACGTAGCTGCTAGAATACTTAACTTTAATCCATCATTGTTGTACATCGCTATTGACGATACAAGTGAGACTCTGTAGATTCAGGCAATATACTAATGGCGCTTTGCTAGGTCGCAGCCATTGACTTAGCTGAAGGCTATTCTAACTATCTGCTCTGCAAATGAGCGAGGCTTCGTCAGTGTGCATCGCTAGCTACGTCGTCCGTACAACTGGGGCGAGTGCTAGTAAGTCTCTCTAGACCTGCCGTGTGGTGGCGCTCGGTCTGCGATCACTGACAGTGGCGACACGCGGGTCCGACATGTACTAATGGACCGCGCCCGATTTAAAGCTACCACCTAGCAAGTGTGGTGTCTGGCGGTGACACCACACATAGTAGTGAATTATTTTGTGCAGTTGGATTTGGCTACACGTGCCATATATTGACAGAGAGTTGTTGCCTCGATCAAGCAACTTATCATTATTATCTATGAGCTGAATTGACAAGTTATTAGAGTTACTAGGTTACTCAAGGCGTAGTGTAGCATATCGATGCCAGGTCTGCAATTCCAAAAGCTTTTGTCCCTCATCTGTGAGTTATCAAGGCATCATGGTGTGTTAAAGAAGATTGTCTTACTGGCAGTCCCCAGGTTACTTCGTTAGGTGAGGTGAATTTAATACCAGTAAGCGATACATAAGAAGTTATGGGTTTCGAGTTTCTTCCGAGAAAAGAATCGTATTGTCGGATATTGAAGTTTACATCGCCCTACTGTGGTAACATATTGACACTACAAGAAAAAGGGAGCAAAATAACAGAGTTTTATCTTCCACGCAGTGGAATAAAACTGAGATTTCATATTGTACAGTAAACTAGATGACAACGCAATATAAAGAATGTTACGGTTGTAATTGCAGATATTTTGATCATTGGCAACCTCACCTTACATATGGACTTGGCCGAAATCACTGAGCAGTGTAGTCAGCTCACCAGTTTCTTTTGTGAAGATACTGTTTATAGTTGGATGACATCTATGTTTAATAGCAATGTTTATTTGGTTATGACAGAAAATACTACGTAAAGGTTTCGTTGGAAATTTGCCTTAACGTGTCTGGTTCGTGTGACGTGGTTTACAGCGGAGAATGCTAAAAAAAAAAAAAGTATTTGTGACATCTTACAAAACAGAAATGGTGGAGTCGTGCACTGACCGACACTGCAAACAATGAAAATTAATTAGTTCTCTCTTCTATTTTAATAGAGTCTTTGCCATTGTTGATGTATGTGGAATCACAGGAACTAATGAGGATAGAAGTCAGTGCACCGTTCGTTCGGCAAAATCGGCTGAGGTACTAAATAAGTGCTCTACTTACGTACTGGAGAGCGTCATAATTGGCAATTAGAGAATCACGTTGTCTGGAAAGGGGGCGGCAGTGCAGGTAGCAAAGAAAAAAAAGAAAAAAGAGAAAGGTTGACGGCCAGAGTAACAGAGGATTCTGAAAAAACCGCGAGAAAGCTATGGAGCCAATAATGGTAGCCGCAACAGCGTCGGGAAACACAGGTAGAGTCATCCATAAGCGTCTGAAGCTTACGGGACTGTGTTCACAGAGCATGACACTATCGGAATGTGTGTCTGTGTACATCAATATGTACTCCTTTTTACATTCGTGGGCGTTACCTCATGTGAGCGATATAGCTTCAAGCAAGAGTGATGTTTCTTGACTCATGATAGAACTTCAGCGTTGTAACATCCACGAGATAAATTTTACCTACAGTAGGACGAAAGGAAATTATGACTCTAACAGTTATAAACACTATCTATCCGACATATAGAAAAACAGTGAAATAAAACACAATGATGATGAATATTAATATATATATATATATATATATATATATATATATATATATATATATATATAAAATATTTTACTATGTAATTGGGCATATCGATGTGTATCATACAAAGACAGTGATAATTGTAAATTCCTTTTATGATCTGTGTTTGTTTTCCTTTGTTTTTACATTTTTGTGGTTGTCTTTTGTAGGTTGCGGGCGCAAGACGCATATCAAACCGAGGTCTGTAAAGAAATTGTAATTATTTGTTAATTATTACCTGAGAATAGAGTTCATTATTATTATAAAGATGTATGAATAATTATTTGCGACTTTAATTCCTCTCTCAATAAACATTATCTGTGTTCATTATATCTTTACGCTGCAAGGAGCGCAGCCATTGATGATAGCTATTTGTATCGCATTTTTATCTGTGTTTCTACGAAGGTATCAAAGGTTTGCTTGGTGAAAATTAGTCTAAATAGTGCACAAAATATAAGTAAAGTTTAATAAGCATGAACTGAAATACTTATCCTATTAAAAGGAAATTTTCTCTAACAATAGAAATTGTCTGTCAATTGTGTGCCGCCATCTTAGCAATTATCTCAACGGCAAATTCAAATTACGCAACTCTGCAGACATAAATGCCGAAGGAAAAAAAAATGTATAAAAGTAAATGTGTACCGGTGGCCCCGAACTCATTTTAATGAAAATAATTCGAATCAGATTGGTTCTTAAAAAAACTGTGCTCATAGCACGATCCATATAACAAACTTTTCTTGCTGAAATATGGAGCCGAAATTAATTACGCACGAGTTGCGAAAAATATTGTTTCAGGTAACATACGTCAGTGTTGTGCGCGGCTGATATTCTGTGGTTTTAATGTACATTTTGCTGAAGACAACTGTTTCCGTCATAATCAAGAGTTGTAGAGAAACTGTTGTAAGAACTGTGATTTAATGACATGTACACAGCTCACAGACAATACTTTAACACAACGTTAACTTGGATTTCTTTAGTAACTTGACGAAATCATTAGCCGAGATAAATAATTATTTTGTAATTACTCACTGTAATGAACAAACATTATCATTTTCATTCACAAACTAGTTAAATACCAAACCACTGAATAACACAGCGAACGCCACAGCGTGTTCCGGTAACTTCATGAAGTAAGATGCACACATAGTTCAACGTCGATACCATCAAGTGGCACTTTTCCAGAAGTGTAAGTAAAGCTCAGACGACAGATGACCGACAGTCATTTCTCCTTGTACTATTCGTGAATGGAAGAAGAATCGCGAGAATTACCAGGGCAATAAGGAATGCGCTCCAACACACACGTTAAAGAGTCTTACGGATTGTAGATGCAAACTAGCAGGTAGAAGTGAACAACGACCTGTTATTGTACGCTGCTGGAGTTCAATAAGAAATGCAACACATTTTCTTTGATTCGTTTTATTCAGGGTTCCAATACAACACATTATTCGCCACTGCCTGGGTATGAATTCCTATTTTTCCACATAATCTCCATTCAAAGAGACGGCCTTACTCCATATTCCTACGATAACCCATATACCCATATGTTATCTGTCTACTGGTCGACGAAGGAGCAAACGTGTTGCTGCATCAGTAATCTCCCCACCATCTACACTATAGGCCATTAAAATTGCTACACCACGAAGATGGCGTGCTACAGACGCGTAATTTAACCGACAGGAAGAAGATGCTGTGATATGCAGATGATTAGCTTTTCAGAGCATTCACACAAGGTTGGCGCCGGTGGCGACACCTACAACGTGCTGACATGAGGAAAGTTTCCAACCGATTCCTCATACACAATCAGCGATTTACCGGCGTTGCCTGGTGAAAAGTTGTTGTGATGCCTCGCATAAGGAGGAGAAATGCGTACCACCACGTTTCCAGCTTTGATAAAGGTCGGATTGTAGCCTATAGCGATTGCGGTTTATCATATGGTGACATTGCTGCTCGCGTTGGTCAAGATCCAATGACTGTTAGCATAATATGGAATCGGTGGGTTCATGAGGGTAATAGGGAACGCCGTGCTGGATCCCAACGGCCTCCAATCACTGACAGTCGAGATGAGAGCCATCTTATCCGCATGGCTGTAACGGATCGTGCAGCCACCTCTCGATCTTTGAGTCAACAGATGGGGACGTTTGCAAGACAACAAACATCTGCATGAACAGTTAGATGACGTTGCAGCAGCATGGACTATCAGCTCGGAGACCATTGTTGCGGTTACGCTTGACGCTGCATCACAAAAATGGCTCTGAGCACTATGGGACTCAACATTTTAGGTCATAAGTCCCCTAGAACTTAGAACTACTTAAACCTAACTAACCTAAGGACATCACACACACCCATGCCCGAGGCAGGATTCGAACCTGCGACCGTAGCAATCCCGCGGTTCCGGACTGCAGCGCCAGAACCCCTAGACCACGGCGGCCGGCACGCTGCATCACAGACAGAAGCACCTGCGATGGTGTACTCAACGACGAACCTGGGTGCACGAATGGCGAAACGTCATTCTTTCGGATGAATCCGGGTTCTGTTTAACAGCATCATGATGATCGCATCCGTGTTTGGCGGCATCGCGGTGAACGCACGTTGTAAGCGTGTATTCGTCATCGCCATACTGCCGTATCACCCGGCGTGATGGTATGGGGTGCCATTGGTTACACGTCTCGGTCAGCTCTTGTTCTCATTGACGGCACTTTGAACAGTGTGAACAGTGGACGCTACATTTCAGATGTGTTACGACCCGTGGCTCTACCCTTCATTCGATCCCTGCGAAACCCTACATTTCAGCAGGATAATGGACGACCGCATGTTGCATGTCCTGTACGGGCCTTTCTGGATACAGAAAATGTTCGACTGGTGCCATGGCCGGCACAGTCTCCAGATCTCTTACCAACTGAAAACGTCTGGGCAATGGTGGCCGAGCAACTGGTTCGTCACAATACGCCAGTGACTACTCTTGATGAACTGTGGTATAGTGTTGAAGCTGTATGGGCAGCTGTATCTGTACACGCCATCCAAGCTCTGTATGACTCAATGCCGAGGCGTATCAAGGCCGTCATTAGGGCCAGAGGTGGTTGTTCTGGGTACTGATTTGTTAGGATCTATGCACTCAAATTTGCGTGAAAATGTCATCACATAACAGTCTAGTATAGTATATATGTCCAATGAATACCCGTTTATCATCTGCATTTCTTCTTGGTGTAGGAATTTTAATGGCCAGTAGTGCACGTACTGCTGCCCGAGGAGTGGATCCTTCATTGGGCCAAACAGGTTGAATTCTGAACGTGTGAGATCCGAGCAGTAGGGTAAATGAGGAAGAGCAGTCGAATAACGTTCAGAGAGCTTCTTTCTCGTGCGCATTCTTGTGTGAGGGCGTGCGATGTCATGGGCAAAATTAGTTTCGTTTACGTTATTGTGGTGATGTAAACGCTGAAGTTGATTTCTTCTTTTTCTGAGGCTAGCACAATACACTTACGAATTTGTTTCTGTACCGTGAGAAAGGACACTAAGCAGAATAGACTCCACCATCTGAGGGTACGGCTTTGAACTTCCAAAGGGAGGTGGTAGGCACTACTCCATCGATTGATGTTTTATTTCCATTTCGAAGTGATGAACTAATGTTTCATCGCCTGTCACGATTTTCAACAAAATAATATCACAATCAGCCTCGTAACTTGCAAGCAGTTCCGAACAGATGGCCATCCGCAGCTCCTCTTTATGATCTTCTGTTAGGCAGCCAGGAATCGAGCGGTCACACACCTTCGAGTACTCCAACTGGTGGACGAGAGGGTCAGCGCTATAAATAGAGAGTTCCAGCTGTGTAGCGAAGTGTCCCATTGTGATCCGAAGATCACCCCTAATGCGAGTGGCCACACATTCCAACATTACAGAAATCCAGCTGTGTTCCACCTTGCTGCCCTTGGCCGACAGCACACCGTACTTTTGTTCACTACCAGGTCTCTGTAGACATTCACCAAGGAGGTGTTCTGGTTTTCCCCCGAAAGAAACTCAGTGACAGCTCTCTGCCTAGAGCGCACCTCTGTTACTGCCGCTATTCTGATTGCTACGTGTAGCGCCACCAGCTATCGGAACTTCATGAAACAACAGGCGCTGAAGAGGAGATTTCCACGATGTCCCTCAGCAATTTCCTCATTTTCTCAATCGAAACTGGTCGAGAAAAAGATATGTTGCATTACTTACTGAACGTGCCACGCAGTTTAATATGGCTGCAGAAATATACACCAAAATAATGTTTTAAATGTCTTACTAGAGGAAGAGACTAGTTATATATCGATAAATTGCTACTTCCGGAATGTTGTAACTATACTGTGAGCTACATATCTGATGTTGGTGTTTATTTTTGTGGTTTGTATGGCTTTCATACTTTCACACAGCTGCATCTGAACTACTTCATCAATACATTGCCCCTATGCAGCTACGTTTTACCTCAAGCAGCTTGAAAGTGGGCGTTTAGAGACAGCCATATATTTCACACACAATTCTGTTGTCTCGTATGTTTGAGAAGTGCGTGCTTAGCTTCTCTTCTGTTACATTCCCTTCAATGTTGAAGAGTCGTTCTAGCGCCGTTAGCGGATGTTCATTTGTCTGACATCAATACCAGAGACGAAATGTAAAAGCACAGCATTATCTTTGGTTTACCTCAATCCTTGGAAGAAGTAATCACAGTTAAAGCTCAGAGCACACAGAGAAATGACGCATTACAGAAGGTTTCTCTTAACATTAGTATGAAGCATTATCAACGGCAGCAGTCAACATGTTTTTGTACTCACTACACCGGGCTGTTTGGTATTGGTGTGACCAATCAGTGGATAAAAACAGAGAGTTTGGATTAAAGCAAATGCAGATGTTTCGTCCAAAGATTATTTTCGGGTCAGTTATATTAAGTGTGCTGTTATATTACGCAATATATCGCAGTGGTTAGCACACTGGACTCGCATTCGGGAGGACGACGGTTCAATCCCGCGTCCGGCCATCCTGATTTAGGTTTTCCGTGATTTCCCTAAATCGCTCCAGGCAAATGCCGGGATGGTTCCTCTGAGAGGACACGGCCGACTTCCTTCCCTGTCCTTCCCTAATCCGATGAGACCGATGCCCTCGCTGTTTGGTCTCTCCCCCCGAAATCAACATACCAACCGCAATATATGTTTGGAAATCACACTGGCCGGATCAAAATTTCCACATAAGAGCTGTTTGTGAGCAGGATAACAGTAAGTGGGCCCGTTCAGTGCACTAGGGCATAAATTAATGAATATATCGTCTTCATAAAAATCAACTGCATCCCACATACCACAGGCACTGCAAAAAAGATTAATTATTGAACGAAAAATATTAAAAATAGATAGCTAAAAAAAGTGGATCAAGTGGCGATGGGACACTGGAGTCTAAGAGCTCTAATATAAAAATTTGAAAGCGAAGGTAAAAAAATATAAAAACTGAACTAGCAATTCAGTATCATAAATCTGATTAATATTTTTATGTTACATTCGAAGATATAGAAAACTTATTTTAAATTTAATTTATTAAAATTTATTAAATAACAAATTTAATTAATTTCAATATCCATAAGGCACTCTATCATAATTTTCTAGAACTACTCTTTTACCACACAGAAATTAGAATTCTTTCTTAACTTGCGTGTTGATTAAATTTTTAATATGACCATCACTGGTTATCTGATTGCACTCTAGTGGTACCTTTTCTTTCACTCCATTTTCCGTTCGCTGTCTCATAGATTAACCATTCAACTTTGGAATATATTTACAGTTTTAAGTGAAAAACTTTACCTTCATCACTGTCGTTTTATCATTTATCTCAAAATAATAACTTTTAGATAAAATTGAAACCCAATTTGTAATGAATTTATTATCTGCTAATTCATCTGTCCATTCACCTAACATACAACATTTTTCTACATTGACCTCGCTATCATCGATGTATACTACACTGTCCACTCCAAAAAATAAATACATAAATACGTAAATAAATACATAAATTTTTTCCTAGCTTACCTAACCTATGATACAACCTATCCCCTGAAGTTGATGTGGTGAATGATGTTATAAAAATATTTGTAACTGTATTATTTCTTAAAAAATAATCCTTGAAATTGTACTTCATCCTTACTGTACTCTCATTCACAAAATTTATATTTATATTATCTAATCGCACATCCAATACTATCTCATAAAATTTATGTAAATCTGTCACATACTCAGTTGGGCTCGTACCTTGCCATTGTCCAAATTTTGTTCATAATGATTTAGGACACATCTTAGAAACAGCTGGTTTTTCTTAGAAACACCTGGGTTTTCTGCATTTCCTTTTGTACTATCAAGATCTGTGTCGGTATCCAATTTTTTTCATTTCTTTGATATACATCTTCTTGGTTTCAGAATTACATTTACTAGTTTAATTTTATTTACATAAAATCTGTGATGTAATTTCTAAACAACATGTTGATGTTATTCCTAAAGTCGCATACTTCTTAGACATCTAAAATTTTCTATCTTTTTCTTATGTCGTTTCATTACTTTTTCAGTTGCCCAAATGTGAATTAAACTTCTTTCCTCGTCGGTGTCATTGCATTTATTTATTTTTTTTTCATTACATTTGACACAAAAGGGAAACAACTGTGTTTCATTTTTATCAGACTTCATTTATACTGGTAAAACTGGATGAAACAATTCTTTCTGTGCCAATACTTTACATTTTAAAAATCCATTTCGTTTCTTTAAAACAGTGTCTTGGCCCATACATTTCTGTTTAAAGGCACTCAGGTTAATAATCATAATACTGTACAGTTGGATAAAGACTACACACAACATGAAATCTTACTTTTGTCTTAATACCATCTGTTTTAGCTCTCAATTTTATTCTATTTCTTCGACCACTAAAAAAGTATCTGTTGTATTCAAAGGGTCAACAACTTCAGGTAACTGTTTTCATTTCTTAAGTTTTTTATATGCTCCTCAGTTAATCCCATCTTGTTCCTTCGTCTCCACTAAATTATATTCAGCATTTAGTATTTCACTGCTTCTTACTAAAGTCGTTTGGTATATGTCGTGACCTGTTTCTTAATTTTTGTTGTTAATTGTGTCACCTTCCAAACATTTTTTACAGCCATGCCAAAAACAGCCAAGGTGTAGATAGTATTTGTTTCTTTATCAAATCTATTTACTTTAGATCCAGCTCTATTTACTTCACTACCATTGAGAGCATGCAGAATATTAGTATTGTTTAAATTATTTAACCAACCTGCAGATTCTCTACTTCAATTATCTTTTTGTTGTTTGCCCATTACAGCTGTCCTTCTTTCAGGCAAATAATTTTATCTTTATATAACCATACAAACTCCTGCAGCTCTTCAATTACAGAATGGATTTGTATTAACTTCTTCTAGAAACTGTTTCCTTCGTTATAAACAGCCGCTTCTCAGCGTGTCTACATCAGGATTAGCGTCTTCATTAAATTCTTTCTTCATATTGAACACATTATTTTCTGTAACTTTTTTCCTATGTCATATAAAAATACTTATGTTCCTGTGTACATAATAATATTCAGTATCAGGAGTTGGCCCTACGTGTATTCAACAAATGTGGGAAGCAAACTTTCCTAATTCTGTCTGAAAGGGTACAGTACCACCCGACATTGAAAATAGGTACAACATACTTCATTATTTTTGTCAGAACAACACATTTTTTTTGTAAAATAACTCAGTTTCAATTAATACAGCGAAGCCGGATACCAGTGTGGGAAGGAATGACAATTTATTTATTTAATTGATCACATGTGCACTCCCACAAAGTATATCCCTACATCCAGTTTGGTGAGATCTGTGAAATGAATGAATGTATGGTCGTCTGCTAACCGCAGATAGTGAATGTGAATATATGATCATCTTTGAGTCGATCCTTTGGCCACCTTTGGTGGGACCAAAGAGATGAAATTTACCAGAGCTTTGAGCGTCTGAAATGTGGCTGATCAATACGATAGCAAAGTGCTTCCCCCACCTCGACACAGGTGCGAGAGGACCTAGAGAACGGCCATGTTTCGGCTCTCTGCCGCTGGATCTTGTGCTGTTAAGGCCTGTTTTTAGTTGTGCTCTGTAATGACGAAAGAGTTGAGACATGGTATGCATGTGGAATATTTAAGAGTAGTTTGAAATATTAATTTCTCTATTTCAGGAACTTTTGTGGGGAGAATTAAATGTCAGGCAGGTAATATTAAAGGAATTGTAGTAATCTTCTGAAGTGACCAACGGTCACAATGAAACCAAGTGTAGCATTAAGTTGAAATAGTTCCGTGTGCTTAAGTTAAGCTGAATTACTAGCGTGTGTACAATAAGTTGAAATATTTAAGAAATAGCATGTATACCATAAGTTGAAATATTTAAGAAATGGCGTGTGCAGGACTTGAAATTAGAGACGAGTACTTCCACGTGGTGAGTACTGTGTGAGTCTCAAACTGTGTATGAGACAAAAGGATAAAGAGAAGTACTCGTCCATGGTATCAGATGAGGACTCGCGTGTGTGCTTAATATTAAATTGTGTGATATGATTCCGTGTGACGCTAGATTTAAACTCTGAGAGAGAATCAAGGTGAGTCGGCCGTCTATCCAGCAACGCCACTTGGCTTGCATTGCACAGGAAGACGTGCATATATCTCCAGAGTTCACAATAGGAAAGTAGAATTACAAAAGTGGGGCAGTGTCGTGTGGAACTGGGATAATTATTAATTGAAGTGGGAAAACTGAAAGTGAAAATGTTGTAACCAATCTTTGTGTAGTATTTCATGTTGTAGTGTGGTGTATGTCATGTAATTTGGGTATGTGCGGTTTGCATGGGAGAGTAGCGAGGTAGTTTCAAAAGATTCGTGGGTTATGCTTGTTCCTTCGGTACCGCTCGGTCTGGAGGAAAGTTTAGTGATGATGATTGTGAGAGTCGAAGTGTGAGGTATAATAAAAGATCCACCATCCTATCCAGAAAGTGCACTGTAGCGTTAAAAGTAATTACGAGACCATAATATAGAGATTCACCATTGTAAAGCCATGCCCACTGGGCGGAATTTCTTATGTGTCATTGTTGTAGGTTATAGAATTTGTGTGTTTAGGTTAGAGAATTTATTGGAATAAATAAGATAGAGAAAAGAATAAGATTGGTGGCCTTTTTCTTCGAATTGTATGTTGTCATAATGTGCCGAATTTATAATGTGTGCGGTGGTCACGTGTTGACAAAAGCCGTTAAATAAAAGACAAAAAAGAAAATGTGGTATTGCCAGTGCGTAGTGTACAGTCAGAGTTCTGTAAATTATTGATAGTCAGATACGTGTTTCCGTTGCGTAATAATCATATAGGAGGATAACTTGTAACTTAAATTGTGAGTACGAGAGTTCATGATACTCGATAAATTAAGAATGAATCCACTCGCTTGGCAGACCACTCATCTTGCAGGCCTGACTGCTTGATGCCACAGTATGAGCAAGGCATGTGGGTGCCTCTCATAATTTCGACCCTGCCAGGATGAATTTTGTAAGGATATTTTGTTGCCAGGATGATTTGGCCAGGATATATTTTGCCAGGATATATTTTGCCAGGATATTTTGCTGTTAGGGTTTGCTGTTAAGGTTTTTTTTTATGGAATGTATTGTGATAGCGATAGGTAGTAAAATTATTTCTCTGTTTGCCATTTCTTTCTGGATTGGTGAGGATCTTTTATTTTTTTATGTAATTAATTGCTATCTATATCGTCCAAGGCTGGAAGATCGTGGTATAAGTTTTTTGCATCATGTCCGTAGTAACTAGGACGCAGTCGAAAAGTGTAGCCACCATGGAGAATAGCGATTCTGGGGTGGACGTAGCAGTACAGCAGGAAGTAGCTGTTGACCATGGGTTAATGAGCGGGGACGGCAAGCACTCAGAAGGGGCTGAATTGTTCAGCAGACCGCGGCTAGGTGATCCTTTATGCGGCGGGCTTTGTTCACAATCGGGGGCTTTTCCCGACGACGCGGGCGAGCCGGGAGTAGGTCAGGTATGCAGTGAAAGTGCAGCTACCCTTAGCGAGGCTACGGTTTCTCAGGCGAACGAGGTGAGCGCGTCGAAAGTAGCAAATGACAATATGATACTACAGTTTTTACAGAGGATGGATAGGGAGACTAAGAAAGGGAATTCGGAGACTAAGAAAAGATTGGAAGCAAATAAGGAAAGATTGGAAGCGATGGATAGAGATAATAAGGAGAGAGATAGGGAGAATAAGGAAAGATTGGAGGCAATGGATAAGGATAATAAAGAGGCAATGAGGAAGCTACACACAGTTATCGATGAGCGTCTGCCCGCAGTTAATAATCGGTTAGATGAGGGGGAGAAGAATCTGGGTGCGACGAAGCAAGTACAGGATGCTGTGAAAGAAAAAGCCAATAATTTGGAGGTACGAATAAGTGCAATAGAGAGAGATATTACAGAACGTAGGGACGTGTTGCCGGATGAGCGAATCAAAGAAGTAGTGGTCAGAATGAATACGATTAGTGTAGAGGTAGAAAAGAGCAGTATAAGAGGCGAGACAGGCTCTGACAGTACGCAGCGAGAGGTTTATGCCAACCAGGGGGAGATACAATCGCTATTACAGCTTAAAGAGGCGCAATTAGTAATAAGTAGGAAACATAGTGAAGAACTACCACAGTTGCAATTAGCGGGCAGTAGCGAAGGTGACACACCACCAGGTAGATTGCAGAGGGAGATTGAGATAAACTCAAAAAGCGAAAATAGGCAGAAAGAGGAAGACGAATTCAGAGAGTCAGAAGAACGGTCGTGTCGGATAAAACAGGTGGCAAACCCAACTGGGTGTAGTCCAAGGCTGTCTCAGTTTCAAGATTCATTACCTTCATCGTGGGGACCCCTCCTCAAGATGAAGTTTGTGTGTAACCATTTGAGGGACGAGGCTAGAGCGAAAATGCAGGAAGTTATTGAAGACTGTAGTAGCTACGAGAGATTTTGTGACAAGTTTTTAAATGAATTCTGGTCGAAAAGTAAGCAGGACCAGGTTAAGCAAAGCATATTGACGATGCCAAATTGTAACGAAGGTGGTATAAGAGATCCAGTGTCGTGCTATCAGGAAATGCTGAGACGAAACAGGTATTTGGATGTGCCATACGAACCTGGGGAGTTCATAAGGATCTGTATAGCGAAGTTGCCAGTGAAATTGGGCAGAGATGTAGCGATAGCAGGCAGAGGCTTAGATGATTCCGCGTCATTTCAGCACATGTTACAGGAACTGAGTAATGAGAGCAACATTGTGAACGGAGACACGACTCATAGGTCACATAGTGTCGAGGATAGGAACGGCAGAAACTATCAGAATGACAGGAGAGCATGGAATCCTGGAATTTCTTTCTTGTCGTAATAGATTGATGGATAGGAGAAACTAATCCAACATATCAGCCCTTAGCATCTTGCCTTAAAACACATGCAGCTGGCACTGAAAATTGTCTATGTAGCAGACATACTCTACTAATATGTAGGAATGCAAATACCATACTTTTGATCAGAGAATAAAACACCAGTAATGGCATCTGTTAGGCTGGTCTCTCAGAGCAAAATTTGCAAATTTTTTATTCGAACAGTAAAGTGAAAGGACTGTTTCCTCAAAGAAACTAGTAGCTAAAATGTTATGCAATAATGCCAATGAATCCAGTATAATTAGTGCGATTTGACCACTGCAGGTACTTAACACGTAATGTAAAAAGTAAACATTGTGATGTGTATGGAATAGGGTACGTTTATACTGCTGTTACAGGTGACATCAGTAATGTGATCGAAGTTTTTAATTTAGATGCCATCTGATCGGTAGTATGTCATTGTCATAGTGACAATTATAATGAGGTGCTGTGTATGGTTGTTCGGAATCCGGTGTTAGTGAAAGAGACCACTAGCACCAAAGCTACTAACACTTGGGCTGCCCATTTCTCCCAGCTTGTATATTCTCTGCATACATTTAATTTTCATGTAAACTTAGATTCCTAACTAGCAAATTCTTTACTGTGTATAGCGGACCATTCAGAGTGAGGCGGATTGTCCATGAAAATGCTGTACTGATTGAGACGATCAAGGGAAAACAATCTCGTGGGCTTCATCACATTTCTAACATCAAATTATGGAAGATTTAAGGCTAGATCGAAAGTAGGCAAATTATGGTAGATAGTCAGTGTTTTTATTTGTGGTGTGTAACGTTGCGCAGGGTCAAAATCGAACATAAGAATTTTCAGGCGGAATGTCAGGAGGTATGACGGAATAGACTGGTCGAATGAGTCATGAACAAGAGTCGACAGAGTGGTGTATGTACGTATTTTTTGTCATATGAATAAGGATCAAGCAGAAACGACGTGATGATTAATGAGTGGATAAAGATGGTAGATAGAGAAGCGACGTGATAAATAGTAGTGGATAAAGGTGTTATTTAAGGAGAGAAGTGACGTGAAGCAGTGTGATCAATAAAGAGAGATTCGACGTGATGAAACAGTGGTAAATAAAGGTGAGTAGAATTAATAATGTGGAGATGTCTTAGATGTATGTCACAGAGAGGCCTGTGTATGCTGCAATAGAGATTGATGCCATTGGCGAAGGAAGACCAGGAAATGATGGAGTAATGGACGGACGGAGATCCGAAATACGAATGAAGAGATGAGGACAACTGCACAATGTGAAAGGACATAAAGGGAGTATGAGATCTAGGTGGTGAACGTTGTGGAATACTGACGTAAGATGTAATATAAGTGTAGATCTAATTCTTAGCATAACATTTGCGATTTGGCAAAAATATATTTTTTGTTGTTGTTGAAGCCTGGTACCAGTATAACTAATCAAAACGGTACCAATAATGTGTACTGTTATTTTGCAGGTTGAATAATTTGTGTATTTTATGTTCTTAGATGAAATGTCGCAATTCTAAGTTGATATTTAGCATAAAGTGAATGCAGAGGTAAGCCGATGGAGAGAGGTGCCAGAGTGAAAGGACGAATTCGGAGACTGGAAAGCTATCTCCGAAACAACTTCATGTGTTATGTGGTTGAGTATAAGGGAAGAAAGGTATGGTATGTTGTCGTGAGTGTGGTGGTGTTATGAATATAAGGGAGCAAAGGTATGGTATGTTGTCGTGAGTGTGGTGGTGTTAAGGTTAGCTGACTTCTAGACCTATTCTGCTAGTGTATTAATGGATTGAATGAGAAGGAAAATGTGATGTCTGGTGAGTGAGAGTCGTAGAGTACTGTGATCAATGCGCACACTCCTGTAAAGGGGATGCTACCGATCTGTAACTAAAACATTATTGTGTATTATTTGATTTGGATGAACCTCGATGGCAGGTCAGGATCTAACATGTGGATGGTACATACGTGTCCTAGAAATGTTGTTATATATAATAAAGTGTAAAATAGATAAAGAGATACTAATTTCAGTGTGTCACAAGCACAAAGGTGCATTGTATGTTGTAGATTTAGAGTCATCAGTTTCTAAAATGTTTATTGTGATAGGATGTTAGAGTAGTCTACTATTTTATATTGTAATTATGAGTGGTATAGATTGTTTCTTATTCCTCTTTTTTTTTTTTTTACACTTTCATGTTTTGTATGAGGGACGACAGGTACAATCAATAGCACAAGTGTGGGCTGTATATAGAAAAGGGATAAATGTTGATGTATGTGTAGAAAACTAGGGTGTATAGTTTTATGTTTTTTAGAACAAAGGTTCTTTTGTTACCAATGTATCTAACAGATCATACATGTAATCAATGAGTATTTAAATATATCCTTTTGTCTGTAATGTTGCGAGATGCACAGAAGGGTCTGACTGATTGGGTGTTGTAACGCCCATACCGCTAGCGGGCCGAGCTGACGTAGCCATGGCGACGGGCGACAGAGCTGCGGCGCTCCCTACTCCACTGCCAGTCGGGGTACACTCCACGCGCCCGCTACAGCAGGTCAACGGCCTGGGGCGACACACACGTACCACTGGCCATTCATAAGTTCCGCCACCCTTACGACTGGGGAAAGTATCCCGCGGAGGCAACAGCAGGTGGTTTCTTCTGCTCAACGGCGCGCGCAGCGGCGCCACGGCAGAAAGGACGACGCGCGGCAGAGCCCGGCGGGCATTTGTTACCAGCAACTATTAACTAGTACTGGACTGTGGAGCCGTGAAACAAGATGACTGCGACTTTCCATAAGGTGGAAAGTGAAGGACTGGTGTTTCCACGTTGTGAGTGGTGGAAAAGATTTTGTCTTTAGCAGACAGGACGATCGTTTTGTTTTGTCTTGACTACTGAACGGTGGGATCCATAAACTTTTGGCAGTGACTTGTTAAGTGTGCTTGGTGAATTGCATGTGGGACGCTTGGTATACTTAAAGAGGACAGTTGTCGTTTGGTGACTAATTATTGTATGATCGGAAGAAACTAGAGTGGGACGTTGACATTTGCGTCTGTAGTAGGAGACATTTCTTTAATTGGTGCAGGAATAAGTGCTGTTTGTTGGAACTTACGACTTTTAATTACACCATGAACTGAAAGGACAGAACCGTGGGTAATAGTAGTTTTAGGGCCATTTCTGGACGACCAGATTCGTGTGGATGGTACGCTGAGAGTGACTTATGACATTTGTGTTTAATGTGAGATACAGTTTACTGTTCAGTGCGTGTTCAAAAATGCCGATTTGTGTGACTTAAAGACTTTCGTCTGGGAAACCATGGGAGAGCTTTGACACCGAGACAGTGTTTCTAGGAAACCTATCAGCAATTTTTTGACCCCAAGAAAATCACAGAATGAAATGTTTCCGTGTGACTCGCAAGATAGGGAATAATGTATTTGTAATTGTGTAAATGTTTTTTTTATATGTTTCATTTCTGAAGGGACAGCAAGGGTAATTGTATTTCTTTAACATTTGTGTTTAGAATAGTTAGTGTTTGTTTTTTGTTTGTTCTGAGTTATCAAGTTCACGTAGCATGTTTATTAGAATATTTGGTACAATTATGCTTTAATTATTTGCCAGTGGCGTAATACTAACGTAGTGGCTCTTGTTGCATTGGTCAGTAAGGTTGTCACAGGGGACAAGAGTTTGCATTGCACATCAAATATCGGAATTAATTGATGCATTTTGATGTCGTGGACAGTAATGATCTTGTTGGTGTGTTGACTGAAGCCACTTATTTTTTTACCACAGTGGTGATATTTCACATTAAAGTGTAACGAAGGCTAGTCGAAATGCAAGTTCGTGTCGCCTAAATATGTAACAATAGAGAAATGAGCAGTAGAGTAAGATATGAGAACTACTGGTGGATTCAAGCACTTATTGCTAACTATTTATTGTGTGTATTGATATGGAGCCTGACTTCTACGTGTAACTAGTGTAAGCAATTTTTTTTCCTTTTGTTGAGTTTGTTTGTATTTAGACATTGCCATGTAAAGATTACTACAACGCAATTTATGAATGTCAGATTACTTGTTCTGTGTTTGGACGGTGAGCTACTTACAATTTCATCAGTACAATTAGTATTTATTTTATTTTGTCATAGAATTAGTGAAGTTTGGATTACTCATTAAAATAACGAAGATCCCTGTAACTAAGCAAATTTTTATCTCAACATTATTTTTTATTTGTGTGATGTAATGTTTTATTTGTCATGTGGATTGTTGCAAACGTGTATGTGTACGTTACTCCCGATTGTGGAGAGCACAATAATGCAACAACTGTGTCAATAATTTGGTAAAGTAACAGCATTTGGTCGTCTATTTGAGCTCACCAGGGGCTAAGGTCTCCTCCTGGTTATTTTGATTACTTGCTACGTTTGTTCGAATACGGTTTTCTTAAAAAAATGTTCGGAACTACCCTCGCATTACAAGGATAGTACCGTGCCATTTTTTTCTGCACGGGTAGCCGGTGGTGAAAGGGTACAGTACCACCCGACATTGAAAATAGGTACAACATACTTCATTATTTTTGTCAGAACAATACATTTTTTTTTGTAAAATAACTCAGTTTCAATTAATACAGCGAAGCCGGATACCAGTGTGGGAAGGAATGACAATTTATTTATTTAATTGATCACATGTGCACTCCCACAAAGTATATCCCTACATCCAGTTTGGTGAGATCTGTGAAATGAATGAATGTATGGTCGTCTGCTAACCGCAGATAGTGAATGTGAATATATGATCATCTTTGAGTCGATCCTTTGGCCACCTTTGGTGGGACCAAAGAGATGAAATTTACCAGAGCTTTGAGCGTCTGAAATGTGGCTGACCAATACGATAGCAAGGTGCTTCCCCCACCTCGACACAGGTGCGAGAGGACCTAGAGAACGGCCATGTTTCGGCTCTCTGCCGCTGGATCTTGTGCTGTTAAGACCTGTTTTTAGTTGTGCTCCGTAATGACGAAAGAGTTGAGACATGGTATGCATGTGGAATATTTAAGAGTAGTTTGAAATATTAATTTCTCTATTTCAGGAACTTTTGTGGGGAGAATTAAATGTCAGGCAGGTAATATTAAAGGAATTGTAGTAATCTTCTGAAGTGACCAACGGTCACAATGAAACCAAGTGTAGCATTAAGTTGAAATACTTCCGTGTGCTTAAGTTAAGCTGAATTACTAGCGTGTGTACAATAAGTTGAAATATTTAAGAAATAGCGTGTGTACCATATGTTGAAATATTTAAGAAATGGCGTGTGCAGGACTTGAAATTAGAGACGAGTACTTCCACGTGGTGAGTACTGTGTGAGTCTCAAACTGTGTATGAGACAAAAGGATAAAGAGAAGTACTCGTCCATGGTATCAGATGAGGACTCGCGTGTGTGCTTAATATTAAATTGTGTGATATGATTCCGTGTGACGCTAGATTTAAACCCTGAGAGAGAATCAAGGTGAGTCGGCCGTCTATCCAGCAACGCCACTTGGCTTGCATTGCACAGGAAGACGTGCATATATCTCCTGAGTTCACAGTAGGAAAGTAGAATTACAAAAGTGGGGCAGTGTCATGTGGAACTGGGATAAATATTAATTGAAGTGGGAAAGCTGAAAGTGAAAATGTTGTAACCAATCTTTGTGTAGTATGTCATGTTGTAGTGTGGTGTATGTCATGTAATTTGGGTATGTGTGGTTTGCATGGGAGAGTAGCGAGATGGTTTCAAAAGATTCGTGGGTTATGCTTGTTCCTTCGGTACCACTCGGTCTGGAGGAGAGTTTAGTGATGATGATTGTGAGAGTCGAAGTGTGAGGTATAATAAAAGATCCACCATCCTATCCAGAAAGTGCACTGTAGCGTTAAAAGTAATTACGAGACCATAATATAGAGATTCACCATTGTAAAGCCATGCCCACTGGGCGGAATTTCTTATGTGTCCTTGTTGTAGGTTATAGAATTTGTGCGTTTAGGTTAGAGAATTTATTGGAATAAATAAGATAGAGAAAAGAATAAGATTGGTGGCCTTTTTCTTCGAATTGTATGTTGTCATAATGTGCCGAATTTATAATGTGTGCGGTGGTCACGTGTTGACAAAAGCCGTTAAATAAAAGACAAAAAAGAAAATGTGGTATTGCCAGTGCGTAGTGTACAGTCAGAGTTCTGTAAATTATTGATAGTCAGATACGTGTTTCCGTTGCGTAATAATCATATAGGAGGATAACTTGTAACTTAAATTGTGAGTACGAGAGTTCATGTTACTCGATAAATTAAGAATAAATCCACTCGCTTGGCAGACCACTCATCTTGCAGGCCTGACTGCTTGATGCCACAGTATGAGCAAGGCATGTGGGTGCCTCTCATGTTAAATCAAATATTTTTGGCAAACTACTAAGAGACCCTTGTTCAAAATTGATGCTATCTATAATTTTTAGTTCTAAATGCTTTATCTCCGATAATATCAGTTTAGTTCCTGTGAAGGTAATACAAGGTTTTATTATATTTTTAACACAGAAATTCTGAATGATTGTGAATTGTAACCATTACCATACTGAGCTATAAAAGTATAATTCTGATGTCTATCAGATGTCATCCATCTACAAAATTCATATTTTGTCTCAAAATCAAACAGTACCACCATTAAAATTGTCAACTATTATTTGATTGGAAATATGTAAACAAGGTTCTTGTTGGGCTTCATAATCAAACTGCATTTATTTCTATGTATAGGTGCAAGGAACTCTCTTTGGTTTATTGATTTGCGACTCCATAGAGTACTGTTTGCACAACGACCGTACGATAGATAAAATTAGAAGGAAGATCAGCGTTGGCAGTAATTTTAATGATCTATTAACAAAAAAATCGATTTTCGACCACATAATGATCATCTTCAGTGCTTTAGCGTACAAATTAAAGCTCGTAGGCACTGGTGTCTGGTTATTAGCAGTAACAGAAGGTATGAAACATTAAACTGTGTACTGTAACCATTTTATAGTATTCCTGGCATTGTAAAACATAACAGTCTTTGAATTCTTTATTGCTATAACAACCATCTTTACTACAGTTTTGACATGCTTTGACTATAAAACTCTCACCGATGTTTCTTTCACAAATACCAGCTTTTTGCAATTTATATTGAGTGTTACATTTATGATTTATAATTTTCACTGTTTATTTACCGTTTCTACACAGTTAAAAATCACATTTATATTCTTTAGATCCCAAAAAGTGCGCTTATATTCTCTACATTTGTAAACTGTTCCACATACTTCTTGGTGAGTTCTTAAGCATTCTTTATTATAACAGTATCTATTGCAATTTTCGCAGTATCTTATTTTCTTCAGCGCAGTGTTATGCACCATTGCATACTATTTTTCTCTCTATATTGCAGCAGTGGTTGATCTTGTTGTTATGTGGTTCATTACATATACTACAACAATATAATGATCCTAAGATAGCTGAACTACTCTTAATTACATCAAAATGGTACTACCACAGGCTATGACACGAGAACAACGACATAAGGAAGTTTGGGTCTGACCGTGAGTCGACACATCGATAGCCGAGTTCCGCATTGCGCGTTGAGCGATCTGGTTGTCCTTAGTTCCGGCCATACCACAGCGCCGCGTGTGTTGAACTTGGGTGCACTCAGTCTTGTGTGTATACGGGCAATGTCACATCGTTCATGCCTGACAGAATCTGTTGTTGGCTTGTCTGTGGCGACGGCGTTCACTCCCCGAGCCCTGATGTCTGTTGAAACTCCAACGTATATTACGCGTCGTGTTAACGTTTGTTTCAGTTTCTACGCACATCATGTTTTACCAGGCTCTTTAGAAATTCACCATTGGTTGGTTTACAGGGTTAGCGTTACATCTGACTTTGCTCTGATTTGTATAAATTTTTGCAAAGTTTCAAAATCCCTTGTAAGTAGATCGGCTTCTCTCTCGGAATGGTTCTCAACCTAGACCTTCTACCAGATGCGACGATGGGATATATTCCGATTAGGTTTACAATCTTCCACTCGAAGAGGATGATTCATTTCCTGAGGGGACATTGCTTCCCTTTGGAGTTTCTTGGTACATCTAGCGGGAACGCTGGTCCGCACAACATTGCTTGCAACGTTACAGTTGTGCCCGAACCGTACAATAGAAAGTTCTAAAGAATACTCCATCATACCTGATTGTTTTTGGCTACCGGATTTATGTTACGTATGCAGATCAAGAAGGAAACTGCTTCCTTTGTAATGAAAGTGGCCACCTCACATCCAATTGTCCGCGTTGTTTCCGGTTTTTAGGTCATCCGACGAAAAACCTGTTCCGTTGACATTAGCTGAATTAGTGTGGCCGCAATTTGCTGTCAGTACTTTTTTGCCTTGAGAGGCCGTTGGAGCGATACTGCCCCGCACTCTGTGCAACGTCCCGCACCGGTACATTCAGATGAGGTCCCTGTTACCGCTAAGGCACGAGCGCCGGAAGGACAATTTAAAGGCCGGCGAACTCAGCATAGTGAACATTTTGAAGTCACCCCTCACCTTTCTCGCCTCTCTCACAAGGTGATGTTGGAGGGCGCTTTGTCCGCTCCTCCATCTGTAGAAATGTATATTACGGTGGGTTCCGATGATGTGACAGAGACATCGTGTGCTATTCTGCCTTTACAGTGCCCTAGTAAAACACCATCGCATTCTCATTCTGATACAGTGGAGCTACTGGCTAGTACAGATTCTCTTACGGCTATTCAGACGCTGCAATTGCTTCAGACGCTGCATTGCCTTTCTTTTCTTTATCTAATGATTTTATTCATCGTTGCCGTTTACGTTAATACCATTCCCTACCCTCCCCCAGCAACGTTACCTTGTCATGGAGTGGAGTAAATCAACAGGTTCCATCTAAGTTTGCAACATCGCGCCGAAAAAAATTCTTAAAGATGGCTGCGATTCAGAAACTGTAAAAATTTGAAGAGGCTGAAAAAATCAGCCAACCAGTTGCAAACCAAAAGCATATTCAATGTGATTTGAGACTTTCTCGGCGTATTCCATTCGTGAAATCTTCTCGGGTGATCAGCCGAGTAAAGGCGTCGTCTTCTCGCAACGTTTCGAAGGGTTTCGTACCCATCATCTTCGCTTGAAGATGATGGGTACGAAACCCTTCGAAACGTTGCGAGAAGACGACGCCTTTACTCGGCTGATCACCCGAGAAGATTTCACGAAAAGCATATTCAGCCCTTGACCTACCTAGGTTACCATATTTATGAAAGTACCTACTTGAGAAGGAGTGGGCCTTAAAAAGGTGTATACAGGGTGGTCCATTGATAGTGGCCGGGCCAAGTATCTCACGAAATAAGCATCAAACGAAAAAATTACACAGAACGGAACTCGTATAGCTTGAAGGGGGAAACCAAGTGGCGCTATGGTTTGCCCGCTAGATCGCGTTGCCATAGGTCAAACGGATATCAACTACGTTTTTAAAAATAGGAACCCCCATTTTATTACATATTCGTGTAGTACGTAAAGAAATATGAATGTTTTACTTAGACGACGTTATTCGCTTTGCGATAGATGTCGCTGTAATAGTCACAAACGTGTAAGTACGTGGTGTCACGTAACATTCCGCCAGTGCGGACGGTATTTGCTTCGTGATACATTACACGTGTTAAAATGGACTGTTTACCAACGGCGGAAAAGATCGATATCGTGATGATGTATGGCTGTTGATGTCAAAATGCTCAACGAGCGTGTGCTATGTATACTGCTCGGCCGGCCGGAGTGGCCGTGCGGTTCTAGGTGCTACAGTCTGGAGCCGAGCGACCGCTACGGTCGCAGGTTCGAATCCTGCCTCGGGCATGGATGTGTGTGATGTCCTTAGGTAGTTAGGTTCAATTAGTTCTAATTTCTAGGCGACTGATGACCTCAGAAGTTAAGTCGCATAATGCTCAGAGCCATACTGCTCGGTACCCTTTACGGCATCATCCCAGTGTCCGGACCGTTCGCCGGATAGTTACGTTATTTAAGGAAACAGGGAGTGTTCAGCCACATGTGAAACGTCAACCACGACTTGCAACGAATGATGATGCCCAAGTAGATGTTTTACCTGCTGTCGCGGCTAATCCGCTCATCAGTACCAGACAAACTGCGCGAGAATCGGTAATCTCAAAAACGTCGGTGTTGAGAATACCACATCTACATCCATTTCACCCGTGCCATATATCTATGCACCAGGAACTGCATGGCGTCGATTTTGAACCTCGTGTACGGTTCTACCACTGGGCACAAGAGACATTAAGGGACGATGACAGATTTTTTGCACGCGTTCTATTTAGCGATGAAGCGTCATTCACCAACAGCAGTAATGTAAACCGGCATAATATGCACTATTGGGCTACGGAAAATCCAAGTGGAACATCAGCTACCTTGGTGGGTTAATGTATGGTGCGCAATTAGGGGAGGAAGGATAATTGGCCCCCATTTTATCGATAGCAATCTAAATGGTCCAATGTATGCTGACTTCCCGCGAAATGTTCAACTGATGTTACTACGGGATGTTTCACTACATGGCGGAATGGCGATGTACTTCCAACGTGATGGATGTCCGGAACATAGCCGGCGTGCGATTAAAGCGGTACTGAATAGCATTTTTCATGACAGATGGGCTGGTCGTCGAAGCACCATACCATGGCCTGCACCTTGACCGGATCTGACGTCTCTGGATTTCTTTCTGTGGTGAAAGTTGAAGGGTATTTGCTTTCGTTATCCACCGACAACGTCTGACAACATACGTCAGCGCATTGTCAATGCATGTGCGAACATTACGGAAGGCGAACTACTCGCTGTTCAGAGGCATGTCGTTACACGTATTGCCAAATGCATTGAGGTTGACGGACATCATTTTGAGCATTCATTACTTTAATGTGGTATTTAAAGGTAATCACGCTGTAACAGTATGCGTTCTCAGGAATGATAAGTTCACAAAGGTACATGTATCACATCGGAACAACCGAAATAAAATGTTCAAACCTACCTACGTTCCGTATTTTAATTTAAAAAAACTATCTGTTTGTCTAAAATTGTGAGCCATATGTTTTTGACTATTATAGCGCCACCTATCACAAAGCGAAAAATGTGGTCCAACTAAAACATTCATTTTTCTTTACGTACTACACGAATATGTAATAAAGAATGGGGGTTCCTATTTTTAAAAAACGCAGTTGATTTCCGTTTGACCTATGGCAGCGACATCTAGCGGGCCAACCATAGCGCCATCTGGTTTCCCCCTTCAAGCTAGACAATTTTCGTTCTTCGTAGTTTTGTAGTTATTTCGTCAGATATTTGGCCCGGTCACGATCAATGGACCACCCTGCATACCATGTAAAATAAAGAAAAGAGTGGAGTCCTCATTTTCTGGTGAGAAGGACGCAAATTCTGCAATTTACTTTCTTTTCTTTTGCGCTATCTTCCGGTGTTGTGGAGAGCGGGACGTGAGGCTCGAATTCTTTTCTAGTTCTCTTTTCATGCCTTACACACGTTAACTCATGCAGGCGTTTACACTTCTTATCCTAAATGCTAATAGTATAAGCTATACATTACTGCCCGCTGCATTCCGAAACTTTATGATTCCAAAGCAGATGTCGTGCCTTCGCAAGAAGTGTTAGTTGATGTGTTTTGTCTCCTTGGGTATTCTAAGTTTTCTAATATTCCGCCGAGAGTTCCAGGGGCATGGCCGTACTTTCTAGGGACGGTATTCCGTTGATGGACTCAGAAACGCTGGACGATGGTCAGGGATAGGGCGTCGGTTTTTATCATTTCGCTTAAAATTTATTGTTTATGCTTGTATATATAGCCGTTCGGGGTTTCATAAGGTTGATGCCACTTATTTACTTCGTCGAAATTTGCGTAAAATTTTGATGGGTGTCGATTTTAACTGTGTCTTACGTCCTGTGAATCAGACTATTGTCGTGAACTTAATGACATGGTGGCGTCGTTGAGTCTGCAGGTTTTTTGGGTCTGCAGATATCCCACATTTGTGTGGTTTACGTGTTTTACGGCTACATCTAGTAGTCGACTGCACCGTTTTTATTTGTCTGCTTCCCTATGCAGCCCGACTTCGTCAGTTGATGTTATTCCTCTCAGCTTTACTGATCGCTATGCTGTTTCAGCGACTCTTAACAACGTTTCGCAGTTGATACATCTTTCTCGCCCTATTTTTTTTTGTTTTTTTTTTTTTGTTTTAGGGCGCCAAACTTCTATGGTCAACAGCGCCCGTCGCCCTATTTGGAAATTAAATATTTTGCATGTGGTGGGCTCCTCAAAATCATCGTTGTAATGTGGAGGCGGGAAAGCCGCTAACAGGTGTGTTATCCATCACTTATAAAATGCTGGGTTGCCATTGTCAAACTTGGGCTTCAAATTCATCTCATGCGTTTTAGTGCTGGTTAATTGGCTCGAAAGACGAAGAAGATTCGAGAGTTTTATTATGCTGTCCTTCGTGATCTTTATGATAGTGCTCGAGACGTCCCTTTGAGAGTTACGGATGTTCACCTCGTAAATGCGAAACATCTGCAACTCAAAGGACTGCAGCTTGATGGTCTTCGTTTACGTTCCCAGTACGTTTGATTCTCCAGGATGAGTTGGCGTCTCTGTGTCATCTAATTACGCATAGAACTTGATCTCAAAGAAAACACATCTCACTACCATTCGTTCCACCAAGGACGTGAGCGATCATCACTCTCTAATATAATGCGTGTACTTTCCCGGTATTTTTCCGATCTTTACACTGGAATGGAATCAAAATGTATACCGTCTGCAGATTTTAGTTTCCTCCTTGATAGCGTTGTCACGCCAGTTCTCAATTAGTAGTTTTCCGCAGCTCTTTCGCTGTGATGAGGTGTCTGAAACTGTAGCTCGCTGTCCTTCCCGCAAATCGCAGGGTTTATACGGACTTCCCAAGGGAATCTTTTGTACGGTTTTGGCCTGTGATAGGAGATACGAAACATTTGTGGTGAATGAAGTATTGCCATGTGTACACATCTAACGCCCTTGAATAGCGGAAAAATTGTTTTAATTCCCGGCGTCTCTCCGTGGATCAGGGCCGACAAATGACGCTGCACAATTTTGAAAATGGCTCAAATGGCTGTAAGCACTATGGGACCCGACATCTGAGATCACCAGTCCCCTAGAACTTAGAACTACTTAAACCTAACTAACCTAAGGACACTACACACATCCATGCCCGAGGCAGGATTCGAACCTACGACCGTAGCGGTCGCGCGGTTCCGGACTGAAGCGCCTAGAACGCTCGGCCACATCGGTCGGCTTACACAATTTTCATTATAAAATTGTATTGCAGGCCATAAATAGCCGTTTGTCGGTTTTGTCTGGTGACACTATCGCGCATTATCAGATTTGGTTCCCTTATCGTACGCTCCTGACACCCATTCCTAAATTTTGTGATTTCATCTCGGTTACTTCCTCTGTACTAAGTCGGAAGCTTTACATTTTTTGATTTTAATAATACGTTTAACCGAGTTAGTCATGATTTTCTGTTGCCAGTATTGCAGCTGTTGTTTTAATGATGCGGCGCAATTGACTGATGTCCAGGCGTTCAAATTCAAATAGCTCTGAGCACTATGGGACTTAACTGCTGAGGTCATCAGTCCCCTAGAACATAGAACTACTTAAACCTAACTAACCTAAGGACATAACACACATACATGCCCGAGGCAGCATTCGAACCTGCCACCGTAGCGATCACGCGGTTCCAGACTGTAGCGCCTAGAACCCCGGCCGACTATTCAGGCGTCTGTGGATGTGAATGGTCGTCTTACTTCCCACACTCAAGTGTTTCGAAGTGTCCTGCAAGGGAGTACCCTATCCATGTTGTTATTCGTGTTATTTCTGGGGCCCTTACTGCGGTACATTGCTGCTCGGCTGGGTGACAGGTTGTTGTTAGAAGATAAGTTTACTGCCCGCGCGTAGGTCGATGGCGTTATGGTACTTCTTCGTACTCATGACAACATACCGGTGCACAATGACGTTTAGGATGCGTTTTGATTAACGGCCAATAAATATTGGTTATTCAGTTTGCGAAGGCACACGCGGGGGATTTTCCATGGGCTGTCTGAGCCGTGGGGCTCGATCAGCGATATTCCCGCCGCCGGTATGGGTCATGTTTCCGGTGGTTTGCGCAGAGCATGAGGTGGCGCCACCTACCGGGCTGATCGGGGAGCGAGGGGTAAGCTCTAGCAAGTAGCGGGGATTTTTGCTTTGGGACGCCTAGCAGAAACGTGGATTGGGAAGTCTGGCGAACAGTACAGGCGCCGTGCGAGGCAGCAGGAAGAGCGCATCTAAAAGGGGCTGTTTACCCGACTGACGCGCGGTAGCAAATATCGCCAGCGTGGAAGCAGTCACGTTACTGGGAAGCCGTTGGCGTATTTCGCTTCCTGCATATCTCCTGGCACCGGGATCTGCGGCGGCTGGCTTCTTCGAACAAGCAAGTGGGTAAGGGCCTTGCTTGTGCTGTAAACTGTGGCCGGAATCGACTACTGGGTTCAGTCTTGGCTGGCCGTTGCTACTCCTACTGAGTATGTCCTCGAATGTGTTAATTTCAACTTGCTTAGTAGGCAAGGTTCTAGTGAGAGCTGTATGAGATGTGATGATTAGCATTTACTAGGAACTGGAGTGTTGATACATTCTGTTTGTAGACTGCTACTGTCAGTGTTAACCGCCGTTGGTAACAGTTTGGCTGGTCCTTGCCTAAGTGCCGCCTGGTTATTGTATTTATGTCACACGACGGAGTTATGCTGGCCAATTGCTACATATACATATGGATGAAGTTTTCCCTTGCTATATTTGCTGCGAATTGCAATAACATTACCGTTACGCTTCCATCTGATGTGATAGTGTGTCTGAGAGACAAGTGCCTCACTCTTAATGAGTAATTTCGTAAATCCTCACAAGTTACTGAGAGGTCACTTCTACATCTACAACCATACTCCGCAAGCCACCTAACGGTGTGTGTAGGAGTGTAACTTGAGTACGTCTTTCGGTTCTCCCTTCTATTCCAGTCTCGTATTGTTCGTGGAAAGAAGGATTGTCGGTATGCTTCTGTGTGGGTTCTAATCTCTCTGATTTTATCCTCATGGTCTCTTCGCGAGATACACGTAAGCGGGAGCAATATACTGCTTGACTCCTCGGTGAAGGTATGTTCTCGAAACTTCAACAAAAGCCCGTATCGAGCTACTGAGCGTCTCTCTTGCAGAGTCTTCCACTGTAATTTATCTATCATCTCCGTAACGCTTTCGCGATTATTAAATGATCCTGTAACGAAGCGCGCTGCTCTCCGTTGGATCTTCTCTATCTCTTCTATCAACCCTATCTGGTACGGATCCCACACCGGTGAGCAGTATTCAAGCAGTGGGCGAACAAGTGTACTGTAACCTACTTCCTTTGTTTTCGGACTGCATTTCCTTAGGATTCTTCCAATGAATCTGTCTGGCATCTGCTGTACCGAAGATTAATTTTATGTGGTCATTCCATTTTAAATCACTCCTATGCCTACTCCCAGATAATTTATGGAATTAACTGCTTGCAGTTGCTGACCTGTTATATTGTAGCTAAATGATAAATGATCTTTCTTTCTATGTATTCCCTGCACATTACACGCACATTACACTTTTCTACATTGATATTCAATTGCCATTCCCTCCACCATGCGTTAATTCGTTGCAGATCCTCCTGCATTTCAGTACAATTGTCCATTGTTACAACCTCTCGATATACTGCAGCATCATCCGCAAAACGTGTCACTGAACTTCCGATGTTATCCACAAGGTGATTTATATATATTGAGAATAGTAACGGTCCTACGACACTCCCCTGCGCCACACCTGAAATGATTCTTACTTCGAAAGACTTCACTCCATTGAGAATGACATGCTGCGTTCTGTATTTAGTAACTCTTCAATCCAATCACACGATTGGTCTGATAGTCCATATGCTCTTAGTTCATTAAGCGACTGTGGGGAACTGTATTGTGTGTTTAAATAGTTTCAAACTGATTCTATTAATGAAAGTACAATAATTCCTTCAATGACAGTTTGTGGATGTGGTAATTAATTCAGATTTAATCACAAATTTAAGTGCGGGTATTTGCTGTAAGTCGCCTTGTGTTTTGCGGAGGGGAGGGGGTGGGGGGGTTGAGGGAAGAGAGGGTCTCGATATAACGTTCGCCTGCACCCTAGTTACTTGCATTTGATTTCGTTTTATCGGGACTTCTGCTGTTTGTCTTGGTAGCGGATGAGGGGTCCATGGTTAAGTCCTGCTTGTGCTGTTGTGTATTTTACGCCCCCTTTGCCCGCGCGTGCCGGCTGGCCGTGTATCTAGTTCGCTCGCGGCTTAAAGTATAATTGGCCTTACGCGCGTAAGATAATAGATTTGTACCGCGATGATGTGCTGTAATGATTTATTGTGTTTCTAGCTACTTAAGGCAGATATCAGTCTATTGTAAGTACCCACTAGTTCTGAGATTTTCTGGGCGTAGTTTGTTGAATCCCACGAGGTTGCTTGGTTGCATGGAATTTTATTTTTTATATCCTCCATTGTAGTGTGCCTGCCATTTAAGTAACGTGGTTGTGTGCCATAGTATCTGATTTGTTGTTTCCTGTACTCTGGATTACTTTCGTAATACCAATCACTGCAGTAACGAAAGACTACATTTCCCCGTTAAATTTTAGTGAATTGTTCTAGGCAAAATATCTGGAGAAATTCTATTTTTGGATACGCTATGAGATTATGGAGGGATCCCACCTGATGGGATCTCCACATTCGTGCGCTAGGTATGGTCTTATCGACCTCAGCTTTTATGATCTGGGTACTGGCAAGCACCAACAGTCCTCTGTCCCAGTAAGCTTCAGCGACCACAATGCGGCACGACAGTGGAGGTGTGTGTCACAGGCAATGAGGATCTTGGTTTGACTGCCCAGATCGTGAGGACGATAAAAATCTCTATTAAAATTTAATAAATCTCAAGGTGTGCCCAGCGACAGCGACATCCATGGCTGTTGAGGTGGAACAATTGATAGCGAACAACCTCTAATGAACCTACCGCACGTCAGTTGCCTAATTCTTATCTAGGCGCGCGTGCTCTGTGTAGGTGGACTTTTATTTCCCTACCTGCTCGTGGGATCATGACCCAACCCACGAAATTCTCGTCTTTTCCTAGCAGTAAGGGTGGGCTGCTAGTACGTGCCAACACCGAGTCAAATAGAGTAAACAGAATGATTGACGTAGTTAGTACTCCTGATTCAGAACACATTCTGGTAGTCAGATTATGTTTTTAATGGTGAAAAGGAAACGGGGCAACTTAGAGAAAGTTTCTCTTTTCTATTTTCAAAAATATGTAGATGGCATGCTTGTCACTTTAAAATCGATGAAGTGATTGTGTAATGGGATACTGTTGGTAGGAACTTCTAGTTCTCAACTAGTTAAGAACCTCGTGGAACACTCCAACGAAACTGAGGTAGACACCTCCCAGGATTATAGCAAAACCTTTGCAACGTCCAGTGATCTGGTTGACATTCGAAAGGAGGAAATGAAGGATGAGTGAGCTCTAGAAGTTGTAGCAAACGTGCAAAACATTATTAACAGGGTGATGGGCATTTTGTGAAACCCGGGTCCTTTATACAGACTTTCAGCAGCCCATTAAGAAGTTCTCTTCGCCTAATATGCTGCCTTATTTCCCCAACGCAATGCTCTGATTCAAATGTCAGTTCTTTAGGCTACTACTCCTAGGTGTCACAGAAAAGCCACTTCTGATAAATATGGTAAAGCCACCCACGAAGGAGTGGCTTGTTCATCTTTTTTGAGGTGTTAAATTCCTCTGGGGCTCAACCTGTCTGGAGTCAGGACCGCAGCGTATATCTTGAAGAATGGAAGATAACAAGGCTTAAGAATATGGTGAGACAGAAAGATGTATAAAGCCATACTGCGCACAAAGTTCGGTTCCTTCTCTACTTCAGCTCTGAAACAGCCAGTGCTACACAAACAGAGGTTGCTAGTGTCAGAGATAGTACCTGCGTTTGTCAATAAACCTGTGTTGCTGCATTTAACTAACCTCCCACCGCTCCCTCCAATATTTCAGAAAAGGCCATGGTTGTCGGCGTAGCAGAAGTCCCTGTCGTCCTAAGGCTGTCTGGTTTGCCATCCACTGCTGCCACTGCCAAAGCTGTCGTTGTGATTCGAAAGCAAAAAATCAAAGGCAAAGCGTTGGCCACTGATGGAGTCGGGAAGTAAACAAATCGACGATGTCAACGTCATCCTCTCTGAAGTCTCTCTTAATATCTCTGTAGAGCTAATGGAACTCGATGTCGAGGCCATCGTCTCGCCCCAAGACTGAGCCTCCACCTATTAAGTGCTCCCCTTCCCCTGAAAGATTGACAGAATGAAAGTGCTACCTCGTGATAGATGGCTCCTATGCTATAGTGGAACATTAATGGGTAATAGGCGCATGTGCAGAAGCTGAAACTCCTGAACTAGTGTTTGCAGGCAACACATTTTAAAACTACTGGCGCCCCAGTGCTGTTGGGCTTCACCATTCACCAAAAGGATGACAAGACTATTGACAGGCAGAAGCCAAAAAACCTGTATGACCAGCAGAGCTAACTAGATCTTCTTCAACCAGCTCGCAGATTTTACATACCACAACAGTGTCCAGGAATGGTGGGACATCTTACGAGTGATCTATCATGCCGCTGGCTATTAAGTCCCAGAGTCCTCAAGTAATCTTAGGAGGCAATCTGTACGTTTTTCGACATGTCAGTGCCACTGACAAATCTGGGACAAGCATAGCTCTTCGACAGTTTAAGTACCACCCAACAGCAGACAACCTCACATATTTCGGCTTGCGAGAGCCAAAGCTAAATACGTAATAAAGCGAACGGGGAAAGGTCAAGGCAAACGTTCCTGGACTCCAACAAACCTTCAGGTGTATGGGAAGCCATTAGGAGGATTTCCAGTACAGTCGTTTGAAACTAGCAACAGTGCTGTAACAGAGGGTTCTCCAAACAACGCCTGGAGACATCCTTCAGACGATGGAGGAGAACGGAGCAAAGACTGCTGCCAATGGTAGCGAGGTTCTCATGTTTCACCTGTACTCTGCGACAGTAGAGAGGTAAACGTTCAGATCCAACAATTCTGAGTCTTATAACTACCCTATCTCCATGTGGGAGCTGGAATGGGCACTTTCTGAGACTCATGATACTGCAACCTGGTACATCATGTGTCAATGTTTGCCTAAAACGTCAAAGCAAATCTTACTTCACTGCTTTAATCTGATAATGGCAGACAGGTGACTTTCCCAGTACTTTGAGATGCACAGTTTTGATCCCTCTCCCTCACACCAAAACACCTGCACACCTCTCCTGGAGTTTCTCCTTAATGAAGCGAATGTTTAACCTTCGTATCGTCTGGTTGTTAGAGATCAGGCAACTCTGCAGCCTCTCACATTTGGATTCCAGGGATTTTGGTCTCCTCTGGACAACCTGACACTGCTAGCACGCTTTCTAATGTAAACGTCTGTCGTTATATTCTTCGACTTCATTAAGGCATACAAAACTACTTGGAGACACAGTATTATAGAGTAACTCCATGAATGAGGCTTTTGTGGTCATCTTCCTATATTCATACACTCTTTCCTGTATAAGCGGTTTCTTGGGTGCTACGTCGGTGACACACCATCCAGTTGTTTTGACCAGGATAACAGTGGCCCTCAGTGCAGTGTTTTAGGTGTTACCACTTTTCCATAGCCATCAACAGTATCACATCTATGGTGGAGAGTCCTCTAAAATGCTGCTTGTTCCTGGGTGAGTTTTCTGTTTTCCGTTCCTCCTCCAGCGTCGCAACAGCGACTCACAAGCTTCAACGTACAGTGCAGAGGTGAAATTAGTGTACTGCAAAGATGGCTTCTCAGATTTCTGCAGGTAAGTGAGTGTGTGTGTTCATTTTAATGGTTCTCGTCATATTTTTATTTTATCTGATTTGTGTATATATGGAAACCGTTTTACGTTTTGAATAAGCAGTGAGGGTACTGGGCCTCATTTCTGACACAAAGTTATCGTTGTTATCGCATCTGTGAGGCCAGAAAGCCAAAATCCTGAGGGCACTGAATATTATGAAATGCGTAAACCACAGGTGTTGGGGACCAGACAGGGCACGTCTCGTTCAGTTTTATATGGTTTTCGCACGTGCTCAGTTAGACTATGGGTTCACGATATACATATCGGAGAGATCTTCCTCTCTGAAGATCACTGATGCTATCCTTCGTGAGGGCATTAGGCTGGCCACAGATGCCTGCAGAACCTGGATTCATCCGAAAAAATGACGTTTGGCCATTCGTGCGCCCAGGTTCGTCGTTGAGTACACCATCGCAGACGCTCCTGTCTGTGAGGCAGCGTCAAGGGTTACCGCAGGCATGGTCTCCGAACTGATAGTCCATTCTGCTGCCAACGTCGTCGAACTGTTCCTCCAGATGGTTGTTGTCTTGCAAACGTCCCCATCTGTTGACTCAGAGATCGAGACGTGGATACACGATCCGTTACAGCCATGCGGATAAGATGCCTGTCATCTCGACTGCTAGTGATACGAAGCCGTTGGGATCCGGCACGGCGTTCCGTATTACCCTCCTGAACCCACCGATTCCATATTCTGCTAACAGTCATTGGATCTCGACCAACTTGAGCAGCAATGTCGCGATACGATAAACCGCACTCGCGATAGGCTACAATCCGACGTTTATAAAAGTCGGAATCGTGATAGTACGTATTTCTCCTCCTTACACGAGGCATCACAACAACGTTTCACCAGGCAACCCCGGCCAACTGCTGTTTGTATATGAGAAATCTGCTGGAAACTTTCCTCATGTCAGCACGTTGTAGGTGTCGCCACCGGCGCCAGCCTTGTGTGAATGCTCTGAGAAGCTAATCATTTGCATATCACAGAATCTTCTTCCTGTCGGTTAAAATTCGCGTCTGAAGCACGTCGTCTTCGTGGAGTAGCAGTTTTAGTGGCCAGTAGTGTATTTATACTGTTGTTGCGGCTGAAACTGATTTATCGGAAATACAGTAATCAAAAGTAGTGAATCTCTTCGCTCATGCATTCACAATACGTTACATTTATTTAGGTCAGGTACTATTCTCAGCTTCTACACCAGCCATCAATCCTGTACAGGTCTTTCTTAAAACAAACAGCGAAATAAAATGTCTCCCATATTGTCGGAAGCACTTCGCTATACGTTGGAACTTTGGTATACATGACACCATCGTCACCAATCAACTTCATGGAACTTCCGTCGTTCTCATTTAGACCATCCATATACGAGGGTTATTCGCAAACTAAGTTCCGAATCGCCGCAGAGAATCTAATGTCATGCGAACGCGAAACGTTGTTCTCACCATGCACTGATCGTCAAATGACGCCATTTGCATTGGTATTGCCGCAGTATGCTGTCTACAGAGTTAGTTAAGTATGTTTAAAACAACTGACCAGCCCGCCAAATGGAAAATGAGTTGAGTGTCATAGTTTTTCACTATCTCAGAAGATTTGGACAAACCCGTGGGCGGAAAGAGTCATGAATACCGGTAGCTCACAATTTTAACTTTAGCATTGGAATTTCCGAAAGTGGGTAGAGTCGATTTGCACAAAATTGTCTCTGAAAAGTTATAATTTCGAAAACTGTGCACGCATTTGGTTCCCAGGCTAGTTATTGAGGAACCCCAAATGGAAAGGATGGCTTTTGATCCTGATTTTGGTCCGATATCATAACGAAACTGATTAGTGTTTAGAGAAAATTTCCACAGGGAACGAAAGTGGATTTCTCGCGCGACCCGAGAGTCCAAACTTAGTGGAATGGCGTCACAGACGTCACCAGTCAAAGTTAAGGTAAAGCAGACAATCTCAAGGTTATAGAATCCCTGTTTTGGGATAGATATGGATTCTAATTTACGCGAATTTATGCTGCAAGGGGCAACAATAAACACGAAATTAGAATTATATCAATACTTTCAGCCGTTGACGGGCGCTGATATATATCAATGGGGACAGGTGAAAATGTGTGCCCCGACCGGGACTCGAACCCGGGGGTCTCCTGCTTACATGCTACATGGCAGACGCTCTATCCATCTAAGCCACCGAGGACACAGAAAATAGCGCGCCTGCAGGGACTATCTCGCGCACGCCTCCCGCAAGACCCACATTCTCACCTTGTATGTCCACATACTACATTCGTAGTGTCCCACAGCAACACACTCATTACTCGTGGAAGACATTCTTACCAAGTCCCGTAAGAGATCGGGGAATATGTGTGCATACGCACAAGAGGAGGAGGTCATGGGCGGTATTGCCAGAACCATATACTTATATGTATATGGTGTCTGTTCTTTCGGACATTTCCAAAAGAACAGACGCCTTATCTATGTAAATATAACAATAAACACAGCCAGTTACTGCATTACCATGGCTAAACAATGACGTACATTACAGAATAAGTGACGTAAGGAGTTTTGTTGCTGCATGTCAATGTCAGAACACATTCTGCCATTCACACCAAATATCTGATGAGTTTTTTTTTTTTTTTTTTTTTTTTTTTTTTTTTTTTTTTTTTTTTTTTTTTTTTTTTTTGCTGTGATGTTGTATGGCTTATAAGAAATCGGAACTTCCTGAGGAGTAACCCCCGTAAACTGTGTATAGTGAAAGCCCTTCACCCTACAACAACAGATGCTAGCAGTTCTCCCAAACTACTTTCAAATATATTGATGTCCTTCCTTTAGCTTGAGGGCACAGTCATATAATACTGTCTAAATGGAATTTCTGCCTTTTGACTGCGTACATTGTTTATTATATCGTACAGTCAGGATTTCAGCTTTGGTCCAATTTCAAGCAACACAATGATAAGCTTGATGAGACTTGCGTAAATTAAGCGCATGAGATCGGTTACCTGCTACAACGGCAAGTTATCAAAATATAAGTAAGTTTGAACGTAGTGTTACACTCGACGCACGCGCAATGGGACACAGAATCTTCGAGGTAGCGATTAAGTTGGGATTTTCCCGTACGACCATTTCACGAGTGTACCATTAATATCAGGAATCCGGTAAAACATCGAATCTCCGACATCGCTGCGGCCGGAAGAAGATCCTGCAAGAACGGGATCAACGATGACAAAAAAGAATCGTTCAAAGTGCAACTTTTCCGCAAATTACTGCAGAGTTCAATGCTGGGCCATCAACATGTGTCAGCGTGCGAACCATTCAATGAAACATCATGGGCGTTTTTAGCAGAAGGCCACCTCGTCTACCCTTGCTGAGTGCATTACAGAAGACTTAACGCCTCGCCTGTGCCTGTCAACACCAACATTGGACTGTTATCCGGCCGAGGTGGCCTAGCGGTTCTAGGCGCTACAGTCTGGAACCGCACGACCGCTGCGGTCGCAAGTTCGGATCCTGCTTCTGGCATGAATGTGTGTGATGTCCTTAGGTCAGTTAGGTTTCATTAGTTCTAACTTCTAGGGGACTGATGACCTTAGAAGTTGAGTCCCATAGTGCTCAGAGCCATTTTGAACCATTGGACTGTTGATGACTATAAATGTATTGACTGTTCTGACGAGTCGCGTTTCAAATTGTGTCGAACGGATGAACACGTATGGGTATGGAGACAACCTCATGAATCCATGGACCCTGCATGTCAGCAGTGGCCAAGCTGGTGGAGGCTCGGTTATGGTGTGGGTCCTGTGCAGTTGGACTGATTGGGACCCCTGATGCGTCTAGATAAGACTGACAGGTGACACGTACATAAGCATCCTGTCTGATCACTTGCATCCATCCATGTCCGTTGTGCATTCCAACCGAATTGCACAATTGCAGAAGGACAATGCGACATCCCATACGTCCAGAATTGCTACAGAGTGACTCCAGGAACACTTTTCTGAGTTTAAACACTTGCTGTGGCTACCATACTCCCCAGACATGAGCATTATTGAGCATCTCTGGGATTCCATGCAGCGTGCTGTTCAGAAGCGATCTCTACCCTCGAGTACTCTTGGGGATTTATGTACAACCCTGCCGGATTCATGGTTTCAATTTCCTCCGGCACTTCTTCAGACATTAGTCGAGTCCATAGCATGCCGTGTTGCGGAACATCAATATGCTCGCGGGGCCGTACACGATATTACGCAGGTTTACTAGTTTCTTTGGCTCTTCATTGTATATGAATGAAAAAAAATATTGCAATGTGTCTGGCAGAAATAGAACAAAAATATCTGATATTAGTAACTGTGCCATAAAATGATCGCCAAAAACAGTCATTAAATGTGCAGGCACCATGATCTAAATCCTGAAGTTGCCGGAAATTTCTTTTAAGCTTTTACATCTGTCGATTTAGCTCCGTTGAGGAGTATATGTCGAGATAAATGCGCTACAAAGTCTGAATATCGTCACGAATTTGATCTGAAACTCGGTGCTATAGTGTCTCGTACAATAAAAGTACAGTGTCCAACTGAATAAAGTTACTTCCTAATGTCAAGGATGTGTTTTGAGCTTTGTATGTCGTTGGCAGTTAGACCGACCTGAGATCCGAAACGCCTCTGCCTCCAGAATTCTTGTTGGTTTTTGTGGGAGAGATTTTCGTTTATCTAATGCAACCAGTCATAAACCACGTATGCATTTCACAAGTACCACATATTGACTCCCTTGTGATAGCGTAAGTGATTCTGTGTTTTAGAGGAAATGCTCTGCCCCGCTGACACTCCATTAACGCCGGATGCTGGAGGTTCGCTGCAAAAGAGCGAGTTATCGCTACGCGGGTGTGGCTCGGCCCGCGTGTGTGGGGACAGGGGTCGCCGGCAGACTCGTGCTGATGGATCGCAGCGCTCCATCACGGCGAGGGAGAGGTCCGCACCGCTGACGCTGCCGAATCTGCGTGGCCTGGCGCTCCACCGGGACGCCCAACCTGCCAACTGCAGGCTTTCAACTCTGACGAGGGTCCGACATCTGCGACCCGCCATTTACCGCTAGTTTATATACATAGATCAAGGAACACTAGAAAGTGACTACGTCAAATTATTTGCATCCCTCAGTTTCCCTTAACAAAAACGTCGAAGAGCAACACTATCGCTTAGTATGACCTTGGAGACAGGTGGAATCGCTGAAGTACTCGGTATCGTGATAAACTGTTTCACAAACGCTAAATCGGCAACTCAGTAATTTTCGTGAAATAAATGAGTTAATGATTTCGATCCATTATCCTTTGTCAGTCAGGTTTCATGAAACTTCCTGGCAGATAAAAACTGTGTGCTGGACCGAGTCTCGAACTCCGGACCTTTGCCATTCGCGGGCAAGTGCTCTACCATCTTTATTTTTCTTTTTCTGGCCTCCTCCCAACCCTTCCAGCGCGTCCTTGCGCTCGACAGAATTGCCTTCGTTGGCTCGGCTTCTCCGCCATTAAAAAGTCTCTGTGGAAATTAAAAATTAGCTGCGAATCAGTTGGTCTCTCTTCAGTATCCATTTGGTTATTAGATGAAGCCACTATATATTTTGTGGAAATCAAATAAATGATATCTTCTGCAGTAAGGAGAGAAGCACATCACTCTCCAGGGAAGACTGAATGTGTGAAAACCAACTTGAGGACGCTGGATTCTTCTGCAGCAAGAATGAACAAAATCTTTCTTCTTACATGTTAAATTAAACATAACATAAACCTGTCTTCTTTGCAAATAAACTTATCTTCCTAAATAAATAATAAATGAAGAAAATATAAGTTGAATATCAGATCTGCGAATTTCCACTGGGTTTTCGTAGAACAGTCTCGTTTTCTGACGGCGTCAGAGTCATCGTCTCCCAAGGTGTCACCTTTGTCTGGTTGGTCCGTTGCTTATTCGTGGTCGCTCTATCTTCGCAATCCAAATCCTAATTGCGGCTATCAAAATTCTGAATGGGCCACCCAGCAGTATTTTCGTACTGCAACGTCACCCTGGAGTAATATCTCTCTACGTCAATGTTCGGAGTAAAAAGTTATTAGGTATAGCCAATAGTCTTCTTTATTTTTTCGTGGGCCGATAATATATAGGACACCGTCTGACGCTGAAGCCAATTGACTGCTCGTCGTTTAGCGTTGGGGTATGGAACGGCATCGGCAGTGAGGAGTCCAGCTGGAGTAATCATCCTAGGTGCAGTACGCAGCATACTTGCGAGCTTCCGTGTAAAGAGAAGCCAGATGTCCTGCACATTGTCGCATAGAAAGCGAATTTCGATGGTATCTAATAAATTACAGTGAATGCAATCCGCAGTGTCTGCCAAGTGAATCATGTGTAGCTTTGAATTTGTCGGTATGATCCTATTGACCGCCATGTACCATGTAGACCGCACCTGTGATGGTAAGTGTGCGTCATGAATGTTTTCCCAGATGTTCGCCGAGTTGCAGTCTTTATACTTCACTTCTATTCTGTTTCCCGGTTTACTGTCCGTCAGGCAGCTGTAAAGGGCTTTGACCCTGTAACGTTCATTCTCAGGTATGTTGCTTTCAATACAGGTGTATTCTAGGAAAAAGTGACTAAAGTGGCAAAGTGCGGTCGGGATGTGACTTACGTTTACAGGAGGGTCCATGCTGCCCGGTGCAATTTCATTGAGAAGATGGGCCGTTAAGGAATTTGGTGACCGTTGCCATTGTTTATACGTCTTGCTGATATATAAGGCTTTTGCTTTGTGTTAAACGTCAGTCAGATTTAGGCCGCCCTTTCCCAAGGGTAGCGTCAAGGTTTCAAATGGGACTTTGAAAATTTGTCCCTTGCTGACAAAGTGTCCGAGCGCTGCAAGCATTCGTTGTGCTATGAACTTTGGTACTGGTAGGATTTGCGCGGCATAATTCACTTTAGAAACGATGTAAGTATTGACTAAAAGCACTTTTTGTATGGCGTTGGGATTTCGCAAATGATGTTGCGGTATGCCGGCTCGAATTTGTGCCAGTAATTTTCTACAGTTAATAGCAGCCGTGCAGCGGATGTTGCACGTGTATTCAATGCCGAGACATTTAAATGTTACCATTCTTTTTCGTGATCGGCTATTGTCAAGTTCTAGTCCTCTAGCAAGTTCCATAATACCAGACTTTTTACAGTTTACTTTCACTCCTGATGAGGCTTCATAAGTGGTTATCAGCTGAAACGCACGTTCTAAGTCTTCATCTTTCGTCACCACGAAACTGACGTCATCCGCAAATGCCTGGCATACGATCTTCTGGCCATGTTTGCGTAATCCCGGAAGTTCTTGCGTCAGGCAGAACAGCAAGTGTTCAACAGAAACTGCAAACAAAGCCATTGACATGGGGGCCATATGAGCTACCCAAACAGGACGCAGGCCCAGTCCTCACAGCTTTACTTCCGCCACTACCTCGTCTCCTACTTTCCAAACTTCACAGACGCTCTCCTGCGAACCTTGCAGAACTAGCACTACTGGAAGAAAGGGTATTGAGGAGACATGGCTTAGCCACAGCCTGTGGGATATTTCCAGAATGAGATTTTCACTCTGCAGCGGAGTGTGCTGGTGTAACTTGTCGCCAGCACACCGGTCGGCTAAGACGTAACGCGAAGATCGATAGAAGGCACAGAATCAAGCGCACCTATCACGAGAGAGGCCAGCGACACAACGACAAGCAAACCGTCGCCAACACTCTCTCGACAGCAAGTATTTACGCGGCCGCCGCTGATTACAGGGCCTCACTGGCTCACTGACTCACTCACACTCCAGTTTGACGTTTGTCAGTTTGTTGGAATGTGGGCTCCGTTCACGTCACAGGCTGTGATAGTACATAGTGACCAGATCGGGCCTAGCAGCGACATTAATGTGTGTAATAGCAAGATTACTGATATTGTCTGCAAGAGGACTATTACTGATGAGCTCGTACCATAACACATGGCTCTATTCAAGTTAAAAAACAATGTCATTTTCAGTTAAATAAAGAACCGTATTAGTTCATGTGTGCGTTTGTGTTGTTGAAAGTGGATACTGGCCACCCATAACAACATCCTCTTCCTTGCTTTCTTATGGTAGAATATTCTACAGTGGCGATGAGGATATACTACACGAAGAATCGGTATTATTTTCAGGGAATGATCGCCCAATACGAGTATACAGACTGCAAGGTGCCTAGTTCGCCTGCAGATACATCCATGAGTCATCTCGCAGTGACCATGTGTCTGTGTATGTTTGTGGTTCTATGTGTTCCCGTGGCCTTGGAATGCTTAACAGGACAGGTTGCCGTCTAGCTGTTACCCAGTATACCCGTATTGTATGTAGTAATGCGGTCTTGTCAGCGTGACAACTACATGCAAAGAGCATCTCTTTCCAGCAAGACAAGTCTACGAAACACATGTCAGCGATGGTTTGTCGAACACAGTGAGATTTCGCTTCTCGATTGGCCTTCTTCTGCCCTAAACGTAAAACCCATTATAAACATGTGACCAGAGACGAAACGTACCAATCCAGAAAACTGGCCTGACCCCGCACCAGAAACTCTTGTCGATCATTGGAACGTTGTTGCAGCTGCCTGGGAGAAGGTGCCAGAAAATGAGAGTTTTAGGACCCACCTCACAGACTCACTTCCTCGCATACTACAGGTATGAAATTGATTGCTTTTAGGTAGAATTTTGAGTGAGAGTAGCCACATTCTGTGACATTTCGAGAGACGAAAATATCTTAATAAGAACCCTAAAAATTTTCGTTCTATTAATTTCTTTACTTTTGCAGATTAAACAAATTAACTGACTAACGCTGACAAACTGAAACATACCAGGTACGAACCAAAGCTTACCGACAGGTAGTATTTACGAGAACGCCAATTATATCGCGTAGAAAACACGTTAATCCCATGGACGTAAAATAGTACGCACAGCACTGAAAATAATTAAGCGGCCTAATACCACAGTAACAGCGAATGTGTGTCGGCAATCCTACTATATTCAGTTCCGTTGCAGCGGCCATGTTAACACAGTCGAAAGACTGAATACAAATACATCTGCAGAATCATGTGCCCCGTCCCTCCAAATAACAACAGTGCTACAGCCCACCTAATTCAATGAACGAGAAATTGAAACGCTAAAATCTGTGTGTTTTTACTTTCAATTACTGTTAATAATATAATGTTCCTTTTTCTTTTTTGTATGACAATATCCATCTTCAGTAAATTTGAAATATTTATTTCTTTCTCAATAACTGCATTTTATTTCACTGTGCTACAAAAACAGACTACGAGGAAGAGAGCCTATGAGCTGCGTACTAAAACTCTCGTTTCCTGACGCCTTCTTCCAGGCAGCTTCAACGACGTTCCAAGGATAGGGGAAACAGAAAAAATGTAAAACTGGGTTTGAACACGGGGGCGAATATTTGAAAAGGTGTTTTAAGCCTCTCTGCTTCCATCGCACTTAGTTTATCTGACACGAGCAGACTGACATTGGTGCTGAAACTTTAGTCGTCATTTTCTCAAACACTACTGCGTGTAGGCACGTAAGCCGAAATAGGGGTCCGTTTACTTTTACTATTCATTTATTTTGCTTAATTTCGTCTGTATGTGAGAGTGGCCTACGATCGGTTCCCCTCGTTAACCCAGGCTTCCTCGCTTGGCCAGTAGCGCAGCGACTGGTTCGCTGTACCAATCACATGACCTCCCGTGAGCTTCAGATACTACATAGACTAGCCGATTCTTTGAACAGAACACTACCTTTTCATTTTTTCAGTAATGACTGGTTCGAGAAGTAAAATAATTATATAAGTGAGAATTAAAAGTGGTTGCTTAAGAGACAACCTTAGAGGTAAGAATCGTTGCAAACACACGACTGTGTCGTGAGACTTGAATCGGAGCTAACCGGTCAGAATCTAAATTGTGGAAGAGATTTTCGCAGTTGGTATATGGGCAGCAAGGGTAGTAGAGGCGGTTACATACAGTTTTTTGGTCACCAGACACTGAACCAACTTCGTGTAGGCTTTCAAGGCCGGGGTCTTCATTCATCAAAACTTCCGGGCTAAGAGGCCGCGATCGAACAGTAGAAGTTTTTCCTCCTGAGGTTTGGTTGCCAACTGGAGGCAAATTCTTCGGAAGTGAGTCAACGACTGCCTGCTGGTCTGCGGAGGTCCCGTTTATATATCGCGCATAGAGGGCACCAACACTCGTCACGTGCCGTAGATAGTGAAACTATCTCTTGAGTAACGTCATTACTCTCGATCCCAGGTAATAGATTTTCACATCGTTGTTACATAGTCGATCGCCATATCTTATCTAACTTTAAGCCTTCTTCCTTTCGGTTAGAATTATTGTGCTGTTTATAAATCTCCGTAGCTTCTCTGTACACACGTTGAAAGGTGGCTACACTGAGCCACTGCGCCAGAGATTGCGCCAAAGAGTATTATTAAGCAGCCTCCACAGTGCTTGTCGAGAGCTCGTGGTAGTCAGTGCCTGTCGAGGACTCGGAGTAGTCTGTGCTGAGATGTTGTACCAGAGAGTGTTTGTTGAGATGTGCTAGTAGGCAGTGCTTGCCGAGATGTGATATTGGAGAGTTCTGGTTGAGATGTGATAGTAGAGAGTCGGTGTGAGATATAATGCAAGGATTAGAGTGATTTTCATCAATATAAATGAGGTAACTAATTCCGTTTCTTTTTATTTCAGTGTCCTAAATAATGCGTCATTACAGGTTCAGTCAACAAAGCATGTGGCGTGTGTTCTTGTACTAGAGTTTAATTCTGCTTTCCTTACGCAATTATAGTATTTTTAATTTTCTTTTATCACGTCAGTAAAATTGGTATTTAAAAATTCTTGTCTTGTTGAAGAAGAACCGTGCCAGATGTGCGTTGAGTCATACTTCCACATACAGAACAGTTATACTTGTGCTTTGGTTTCGTAGGTTTCGTAGTTGCTGGGGACTTAATTAATTAATTGTGTTAACGAAAATTTTCATTTCCTTCTTTGTTGTTGTTCTTTGCAGTCAGATTGCGTAATAATTCTAGTCAGGGCCAACCGTTTACGAAACAGCGTAATCGGACTTACAGCTACTAAAAACTAAAAGTATTTTCAATCATATTTAATTAAGCCCCCATGCAACGTGCATAATAATGCGATGCCTTATCTAGCACGCTTTTCTCACTACATTTTATTCCATGATCATCGTCTTCAAAAATATGTTTCACAACAGCCGATTTATCGGTGTTTTCAAGACGACAGTTCTATTTGTGTTCTGTTAGGCGGGTGTTAACACTTCTTTTTGTTGTTCCAATGGAAACTTTACCACAACTGCACGGAACATTATACACCCCAGTGGAACACATGGACGATGGTTTTAAGTGATGAGATCTGATCCCAAGTGCCCGAAACCTAATGAAATGTGTCGCGTGATCTTCCTACGCTCACTTTTTGCAGTGAACGACGATTCCGTGGGTTACTTTCGAGTAAACCTGCATAGGATACACCTTGAGATCTACGATGTATACTCTTGGGTATTATAGATCATCTGTGACTCAGTTGCGTATCTCCTTGTCTCTAAATTCACTCATATGGAAACAACGCTCTAAAACCACTTTCATATGCTACAGTTGACAGAATTGCAACTTATGACGAAATTCTTGAATTTAATAGTGGAAACGTAGAGACGATGATAGTATTAGAGAGTATTACCTTCAAGGTAATAAATTTCAATCAAGACGTATTGGGAAAAATACATGGTGAAGGGAAGGAGGCAGAACATAAGACAGCAGAAGGGGAGCGTTGAAGGGAAAGAGTATTCTGAGTGCAAATCTGGGGCCCTCTGAAGAGGTGACTCAAGAAAACGTGCTAGGTTGAAATCTAAAGTGCCTTTCCTGAAAATTATGTTTTTTAAAATTTGTGTACCTTTTTCTGAAAGAAAAATGGTTCTAATGGTTCAAATGGTTCTGAGCACTATGGGACTTAACATCTGAGGTCATCAGTCCCCTAGAACTTAAAACTACTTAAACCTGACTAACCTAAGGACATCACACACATCCATGCCCGAGGCAGGATTCGAACCTGCTACCGTAGCGGGTGCCCAGTTCCAGACTGAAGCGCCTAGACCCGCTCGGCCTCACCGGCCGGCTTTTTCTCAAAATATGAAGGATAGAACTATGAAATTTCGTAGACGTATTTCTACGAACCCAATAAATTTGGTCTCAGGAATAAATTTTAAAATTACGTCTGCAAACTCAGACATTGGCAAACCGCTTGGGATTTTGCATGAACTTCATATTGTACTTTTAAATTACAGTTAAAGAATTATTAAAATTCTCCTCTTCCTCGAAAAAACCTCCTGAGGGAAGCTAATTAGCTGCAAAGAGATTAAACAAGCAAAATTTTGTTGAAAGCTCTTGAATGGTTTGTAATAAAAGGTGCATATAATTTTTTAATTCTTTAAAAAACGTTAAATATATATAATCAAAGAAAGTTTTCACTAAATTTTTTTTAAATTTTATATAGAGAATGATACAAAATTTCAATGATATACCATCAAAATTGTAGATTTGGCGCATCATTTAAATTGCGCGTGTTTTTCATGAACGTCCCTCCTTAAAATACATCCAATCAATAGGAACCTAGAGTGAATACATTGTTCTTTGTTTCCAATTCAATTTACTTCATTTAAGATAAAATAACATAAATTTCGTGTGAAATTTAATTTTCTTGCGAAAGGCTAAAAGATATTGCAAGAGGCGCTATTCGAATCCAAACACGCAGTAGTTTACAGAGAACTGAGGGCAGGCTTCATGAAATCTCCAGAATGAGATTTTCACTCTGCAGCGGAGTGTGCGCTGATATGAAACTTCTTGGAAGATTAAAACTGTGTGCCGGACCGAGACTCGAACTCGGGACCTTTGCCTTTCACGGAAAAGTGCTCTACCATCTGAGCTACCCAACCACGACTCACGGCACGTCCTCACAGCTTTACTTCCGCCAGTACCTCGTCTCCTACTCTCCAAACTTCACAGAAGCTCTCCTGCGAACCATTCAGAACTAGCAGTCCTGGAAGAAAGGATATTGCGGAGACATGGCTTAGCCACAGCCTGGGGGATGTTTCCAGTATGAGATTTTCAGTCCTTGCTCGTGTACTGACATTCGCCATTACTGAAAGGGTGGTGTACTTGCAGACCTAACTCGCCGCGACAAACTGTGTTCAGTTACCGTGAAAGATCAAAATGGTTCAAATGGCTCTGAGCACTATGGGACTTAACATCTGAGGTCATCAGTCCCCTAGAACTACTTAAAACTAACTAACCTAAGGACATCACACACATCCATGCCCGAGGCAGGATTCGAACATACGACCGTAGCGGTCGCGCTGTTCCAGACTGAAGCGCCTAGACCGCTCAGTCACACCGGCCGGCGAGAAAGATCAAAGATACTGAGTAAACAATTATCACGCATTATGTCAGTTTCAGATATTAAATTCAATGTTTTTACTTCAGGGATGTCGTTGTCCAACGGAAGTGACTGTCATTGATTTATAGTAAAATTTCCGTCTCTTCTTGTGTAGAAAATTAGATGCATATATTTCATAATGTGTTTCATGTAATAAACTGCAGCGCTTCATAGGTAACAGATGGTTGAACCAGAATAATGAAGGTGAAAAAATACGTCACATCTTTTCAGCTGAAATACGCGAAACTATAAATAATAATGACATATGCTATTTGCAGGAAAGAACTTACATCTTCATGAAATAAAAATGGATTACTGACAGGATCCGTTTTCTTTAATTTTTTAAGAGATTTTTCCCCGTCTGAGTATTCCGAAGGCAAATAGAGAAATGTTTCATGTTGCATTACTTTCGTTTCGTTTCTACATCGGACTTTAACTTTGGCTGGGAATTCCACGTTCCGGCATTTCTGTTGTCAAGTGTACAAAAAAAATTTCATGCTATTTAGCATCCCGATGATTTTATCTGGTCCAAAACAATCTTGCGTCATTAGTATAGACTTAGATTTTCTTTCTACGCTATTGCGTAGTGATTTATAGCCAGTCGAATTTCGTTCTGTCGTGCTTCCATCATCGATGAATTCCATGAAGTCCAACCCAACTCGGTTGCTGTTTCAAAACCCCCCATTCTGTGCATAAAATGATCAAAGACAAACGGTATGTCACTTATCTGAAGACGGAGGTGTCTTTGTGAAAATCGAAGAGAACAGTACATTCCAATTTGGATAAATATTTCGCTGTCAACAAGTTCGGCTACCGATGGATAGTGGGAAATGGGCAGACGAACATAATCGCTCCATTGTCCTTACGTAAAAGAACTAACCACTTGACCTGGCGTACTTAAAAAAAATCCCATTTCGTATGCTTATACAGGTGCAATTTAGGGCCTAATGAAAATAAACCTGTTATTTATTTTCTTAAGTTATGTTTACATAAGACTAATTGATGAACTAATGCTTATAACCTGATCTTTCTCATTGCCCCTAACTTATGACTCATAATGGGCACCTCCGCTCCCCCATTTCTCCAGTGCTGTTGAGTGGGCTATCAGTCCACGTTATAGGTCCCCCCACCGCTCATCATGTTATCGCAGCCATCATCATGAGACAGACTCTTCGTTCATTCTCCGTACGTCTGTGGATCACCATGAAGCGTCAGTAATAAAAAGCAGACATAGCCCCAGGAGAAGACTGCCATATTCTAATGTATTACTAATTCACCCACCTCTCTCATTGTTCATCATCATTATTAATATCATTATTCATTATTTGTGTTTTTATTTTGTTGTATATATGAATGGACGTACAACAAATAATAGAAATCATGACTAAGCAACCTCTAACACCCAGAAGCACGTCCTCTTGAATTGATGCATGCCTGTACTCGTCGTGGCATACTATTCATCAAGGCACTGTTGGTTCATATTGTCCCACACCTCAACATCGATTCGCCGTACATACGTTAGTGGTTGATAGGTCACGTGGTCCGTAAACAGCACTTTTCACTGTGTCACAGGCACGTTCGATAGGGTTCATGTCTGGAGTACACGCTGGCCACTCTAGTTGAGCGATGTCGTTATCTTGAAGGAAGTCATCCATAAGATGTGCACGATGGGGGCGCGAATTGTCGTCCATGAAGATGAATGCCTCGCCAATATGCTGCGATATGGTTGCACTATCGGTCGGAGGATGGTATTCACGTATCGTACAGTCGTTACGGCGTCTTCCGTGACCACCAGCGGTGTACGTCGGCCCCACATAATGCCACCCCAAAACAGCATGGAGCGCCCACCATGCTGAACTCGCTGAACAGTGTGCCTAAGGCGTTTAGTCTGACCGGGTTGCCTCCACACACATGTCCGACGATTGTCTGGTTAAATGCATATGCGACTCATTGGTGAAGATAACGTGATGCCAATCCTGAGTGGTCCATTCGGCATTTTGTTGGGCCCATCTGTACCGCGCTACATGGTGTCGTGGTGTCAAAGATGGACCTCGGCCCGCCATTGACTGCGGGAGTGACGTTGCGCATCGTGCAGCCTATTCCGCAGTGTTTGAGTCGTAACACGACGTCCTGTGGCTGCGCGAAAAGCATTATTCAACATAGTGGCGTTGCTGTCAGGGTTCCTCCGAGCCATAGTCGGTAGGTAGCGGTCATCTACTGCAGTAATAGCACTTGGACGGCCTCAGCGAGGTATGTCATCGACAGTTCCTCTCTCTGTATATCCTCCATGTCCGAACAATATCGCTTTGGTTCACTCCAAGACGCTTGGGAACTTCCCTTCTTGAGAGCCCTTCCTGGCCCAAAGTAACAATGCGAACGAGATCGAGCTGCAGTATTGACTGTGTAAGCATGGATGAACTACAGACAACACGACCCGTGTACCTCGTTACTGGTGTAATGACTGGAACTGATCGGCTGTTGGTTCACCTCCGTCTAATAGGTGGTTGTTTACATCTTTCGGCGTGTTTAGTGACATCTCCGAACAGTCAAAGGGACTGTGTCTGTGATACAATATTCACAGTCAACGTCTATCCTCAGGAGATCTGGGAACTTGAGTGATATAAAACTTTTTTGATGTATGAATTACCCTTCTTTGATATGACAGTTTTATTAGAGGCATTTTTACAGAGAAAAAGAGAAATAATTTGCCCTGAGAGTACTGACTGAGATGATTAGCGCATATGAAGAAAATTAGACATGTATGTACATACACATACAGAAATACAGTAAAGAAAGTCTGAAATCTACTCAGACAAGTACATAGTATTCATGTAGGACACATACACACTCATATACCGTGCAGTCAGATCACACGCATCCCCACACATATTTACAGTTTTCTGAAAACATATAACAACAAAACAGTGTTCCCATTCTCTCTACATCACCTGAGTGCGATGTATGAGTATGGCAGGGATTCGATGTCATCCTCTGAAATGATTGGTTTGTCATCATTGTGTGACAGACTGCCTTTCAGCTGTGACGATCTTTGTCTCGAGATTGAATGATAATTTGGCCCATCATGTGTGGAGATGTTGGTAGAACACCAGCTACACCGACCAGGCGTTCCATGTTATCATCCATCATGAGAGCACGACACACTCTTCACCCACCTTAGGGTGGCAGCTGTGTCTGTGCAGTACACTTACAGTTTAGATCTAGAGCCTAAGAACTCCCCAATCTCCAATCTTTTCACCTCTTATTTCCTTAGACCTATAACTCTATTATTTCCATGTGTTGTGGAATAAGAAATATATGTCACATATTCAGACTTGTTGATTGAATCAGCGTGCCACTTTCTCTCTTAATGGCACGCATACAGGGCCAAGTCCACTCCTCTTTCGTTGGTTTCCAACACCTTTTCACAGCCAGCACTGGAATGTCTCTTCCGCCACTGTCCGAAGGCAACAAACCCGTTTGGCATCCGTGCAAAGGAGAGTCTCTAGTCAGTACACCTTGAGGGCATTAAGGTCATACACCAAGGATGGAGTAGGGAATTTCCCTGGCTACTACAAAGGCCAAGATTACTTTTTAATCTGGCTGCTTACAAGAATTATTGTACCCAGGACCACTGAGGTTTTAGACCGCCATTCAGATTTTATTACTGTTTACACGGATGGGTCTAAACATGGGGATTTTTGGGCTGCTATGCTGTGTTTCCCGATACTGTCCGTAGGATAGGGCTCCCAGAGCAGTTCTCAGTTTACTATGCAGAATTGTTTGCCATTCTGTAAGCATTAGAGCATATGCGACGACATCATGGCACGAAATTCATCATCTGCTCCGATTCCCAAAGTGATCTACACTCTCCTAAACAGATGTACGCAGCAGACCGGATGGTGCAAGTAGTACAGGACGCGCTCCTGCTCTTGCAAAAGCAGGATAAGGATGTAATTTTCTGCTGGGTTCCAGGGCACATAGTGATTCCTGGAAATGAACTTTGCATATGCGGCTGCCAAGGAGGCTTGCTCCATCCCACCTCCTGCTCGCTGTTCCGTCCCCCTGCAGGCAATAACTGCATTCGTGACTCGGAAGATCATGGGATGGTGGGAGGCTCAATGGCTGGAAGTGAGCGATAATAAGTTACGAGCGGTGAAGGATTCTGTCCGACCGTGGCTTACTTCCTTCCGACAACGACGAGCTGAGGAAGTACCCCTAACACGGCTTCGAGTAGGACATTGTCCGTTGACACATGGTTTTCTGTTACATCGTGAGGAGCCACCAACGTGTCAGACAGGCATGTGGGACACAGCTGTCGATACGACATATTTTAACTGAGTGTGTTTTATATGGGGGTTTGAGGGAAGATTTCAGTTTCCCACCAGACCTGCCCTCTATTTTAACTAATAATGAGGCGAGTGTCGCTAGAGTTTTACGCCTTTGTGTGATGTCTGGACTTCTTCCCAAAATATTGGGATTGAGATCATATTGTGCTGTGAAGTGGTTTGATCACCCATTATCTGTAAGTGGTCACTCAGCCACCGTTAATTATTTTTACCTGTTTTGTACTGCTATTTTATTTTTAGTTTTATCTACCTGTTTTGATGCGCTGTGTCCAATCCTGAAATTTGAACATTTACAATTCTCACAAAGATCGGCTCTGAATTGACCCTTGTTTAACAGTTCTTGGCTGCAGTCGTCAACATTTCTTTTGGGAACGGGCGCTAATAACCTCGTTGTTGTGCGCCCTAGAACACTAATCATCATCATCATCTTCTTCTTCTTCTTCTCTCTTAATGTGAATCGCAGTTCTTCACTCACTAGATGATGTACGTAGAGTTTCAATCTAAGGCCAAAAAATCCCACAATCTTCCAACCCTTCGTCTCGCATTTCTTTACGCTGATAACATTTTTGCTTGCAGATATTATGGACTACGGAATATATTCTACGAATTCAGACATTTCGAATGCACCAGGGTGGCACCTTATCACTTCATATGCATCACAACCCTTCACCCAGTAGATGAAGCTGCTCAAATCCATGTAAGGTAACTTTGAATTTGTCAAATGAATTTTTGAAAACTCATAATGAATATGTGCATATGGAGTATGGATAAGTGCAGTATTCACAAACCAATACGCAAACGGGTGGGATTCGTCCAGTCTGTCTCCCCGCCACATCGTTCACCAAAATCCGCAGCCACATCTTTGAACTTATCCAGACTAGCGACTTTATTATTGGACAGTCACTGGAACATTCCAATCGTCAGAGATTATTCACAGGATTCTCTTGTATGATGTTTACATCGAAGTACAGGATGTTACTCAAACTGTGAAAAGTCTTGTATTTCCCCTCGTCACTGATTCGTGGGTCACTCACCTTGGCGTATCGATGCACACACTAGCAAAGTCTGCCACGAAAATCGAGATTTGAAAAGAGACACGCGTCGACATTGGTGAAAAGTTCCGTTTTGACATGTATTTTTTCAAAATTACATTCAGCGAAATCCTTTGGATGGTGTAGTAAAAGGAGGCAGTGTGTATGTTTCCATGCATACAGACTGCAATTTCTTAAAAATATATGCAGACAAGTGTACTTTAGTGTGCATATAAAGCGTAGCATACTACCCTAAATCAGAGATGTGGAATTTCTGTCAAATACTCGCCTCATCCCTATACTCTGCATCCATTATGCCATTGCCTTTAAGGTTACTGGAAAATGCGGTTATGTCGTGCAATGAAGTTTTGTTCAGTTGCTCCATTAAATACAAATATTCGTCACAATTTGAAACTTCGCAACATCGGGATGTAGAGCCGTATGGAGGTGCATATCGTCGCACATCGTTTTATCAATATTCTGAAGTGATGTGTACCTAAATCGGAGTGTGTTCAGGAAGTGCAGTCTATTGTCCTTGGTGATTCGCTTCGAACATGTAATGTATTTTTCGCTGCTGTCGTGGAATTCATCAGCCTGACCATTGTGCAAGCTGACAGCCAACTGTTCAAGGATAAAATGAGCATTATAACCGCACACATTGCGAAAGAAAACAGATATATGTCGTTCCATTAGATAGTTGAAGTTGCAAGGATTGTATGCTGCAATGCAGGTCCTCCCCATTAGATGGCAATAATTCCTGTGTTGAGTTTCCACTGTTCTTTCTAATGGCAGCCCATAAATATGACCGTTAACTGCATTCTTGTATAATTTGGTCAATTTCCTGTGATTCTGTCATGCGACTGTCTCATGTAATAAATTAACAGGTGTAGAAGTATGATATCGGAATTTGGTTGCAATAACTACACGTCTGTTGTTTGAAACTGTTAAACAATATTTCATCCAAAATAATCTACATTGCTATTTATGCATTTCTCCAACCTCTCCGACAGGCTATGAATGTAACGCCAAAAAGATATTTCTTCTGTTGAAGGGAACCAGTCCGCGGGCCGTTTTCATACGTTTTCATATGAACTGAAGCGTTGTTCAGCGAGAGGGTGTCCCAGGCCAAGTCTGGAGAATAAGCCGCCTGCCCTAGTATTTCCCAACTGAGCGCCTCGATTGTTTCCCTCACCCGTTTTTCTGTGTGTGATGGTGTGTTATCATGGATCAATATGACTTTGTGTTGTATTTTTCCATACTCCGGTCGTTTTCACGTCATGGTCGATTTAAATCGATCATTTACTGTTGGCAGCGATCCGTATTAACGATTTCACCAGGTTTTAGCAGCTCATAATAGATAACACTCTTCTGATCCCACCAAACACAGAACATTGCCTCCTTTCCAAAGCGATTTGGTCGTAAAATGGATGTCAATGGTTTGCCTGGATTCACCCATAATTTTTGACGCCTATTATTCTCCAAATGTATCCATTTATTGTCCCCTGCAGATGTAGAAACGACTTCCTTTTGTATTTGGCGAGCAGCATTTCACAAGCGGTATTTCGATTTTCTTGCTGTCTTGCTATCTTTCATTCAGCTCGTGTGAAACCCATTTTCCCACTTTCTGCACATTTCCCGTAGCTTTTAACCGAAGAGAAAGGCTTTCTGTGTCATTCAATTGTTCTGTGAGTTCCTGTTGAGTGCGACTATCACCTTCATCCAGTAAGGCCTGCAATTCTTTATCTTCGAACTATTTCGGTGGTTTCCCGCGCTCGGCGTTTCTCACGTCAATATCACCACTATTGAATTTTTTGAACCACTCGAAACACTGTATTTCCTCAAAAGCATGTTCGCAGAAGGCTTCGACAAACATTCAATGTGATTCTACAACCGTTTTCTTCAAACGATAACAGCAAACCAATGATGTCCGCAAACCGTAGACCGTAGGCACAAAACTCGACATGTTTAGGGGTTTGAAACAGGTGTATGGAACTTGGGATACTGTATTGTGACATTCGTCGTCACCCGTTAAAGGAGGCAGATGGTGCTGCAGACGCGGTCTCAAGGGGCCTACACTGTTCGTTAGCACCATCTGTTGGGAAATACCGGTTTCATACTTGTACACCTGGTAACACCAACCTTCTTCACATGTTGTTCGATCTCAGCGATCAACCATATTGCAGGATTTTCCAAAATGTATGAATCAAAATTATTGAGATTGGAGACATATATGCATACAAAGTGATGTAGAACCATGTATGGTCCATACCATTCTGTTAAGGTACTGTGTGACGCAGTGGGGTCACTCTCAAGGTACATCACAGAAGTGAGGAGGCACTTGAAGTCAGCATATTCTACAAAGGGGCAACGATCTTGGTGGTGAATATTCATAAATTTAAAAAACTGATTTTCGTCAGAGTTATTTAAACTCACACAGGATCTTGGGAACAGCAGTGCAGCACCCATTCGAAGTAAATGAAATGAGACATGTAAGGCCAGTATTCAGCGCATCACCATGTTTACGCAGTTGGAGCCAAAGTAGGCAGAACATGTTCTTGGTCCACATGTAATACTGTTTTTCCCCCTTGCAGATTGATGACAAATCTATGTCTTCCTGGACCTGATAGGCTAGTTTAGAGAAGTAGAGCGGCTTGACAAAGCTACGCATAGCATTCTTTTCCTGCACATCAGGCTTGTCTTCTGTCTTGTTTTCTTCTTATTACAGACCATAAACATGAACTGTTATCCATCGATTCTGTAAATTAGAATTTTTGATACATACTGAAGTTCAAAGGGCAAATGGATGCCAACACAGTTGTAAAATACACATACTTCACACGTGTTATATTTACTCAGATGCTGTGCATATTTCTAGTAATTTCTCCCATAAGCCAGGATTGACAGCACAAAACAAACTTCGTCTGCTTTTTTTGGACAGTAATAGAGGCCTCTTTAGCAGCTACATCCTCTCACTTTCCATTTAATGGATCAAAACCATGCGAGAGAATGAAACTTTCTGGCAGATTAAAACTGTGTGCCAGACCGAGACTCGAACTCGAGACCTTTGGCTTTCGCAGGCAAGTGCTCTCCTATCTTCCAGGAGTGCAATTTCTGCAAGTTTCGCAGGAGAGCTTCTGTGAAGCCTGGAAGGTAGGACACGAGGTACTGACGGAAGTAAAGCTGTGAAGGCGGGACGTGAGTCGTGCGTGAGTAGCTAAGTTTTTAGATCATTTGCCCGCGGAAGGCAAAGGTCTCGAGTTCAAGTCTCGGCCCAGCACACAGTGTAATCTGCCAGAAAGCTTCGTATCAGCGCATACTCCACTGCAGAGTGAATTCTCCTTCTGGAACATCCCATAGGCTGTAGCAACGCCATGTCTCCGCAATATCCTTTCTTCCAGGAGTGATAGTTCAGCAAGATTCGCTGAGACCTTTGGGTAGTTTGGAAGGTAGGCGACGAGTTAATGGGGGAAGTCAAGCTGTGTTGAGCCATGTATAAATCGGTAATAAGACATGTATAGCAGCTTGTCGAAACCTGTGAACGGACAGATTAGAGTTTTCTGAAAACAGATCTTCGAGAATGAAATGAATCTTAACGACATTGTTCTTTCTTAAAAAACGTTATTTATCTGTGACCCAACTCAAAAGTAATTTTACGCTATCTAAGGAGCATGTAACACACTTTTCATCTTCCCCACACTTCTCTTTAAAGCGCATATGTGAGGTTTCGGGTTCCACTTAACAGGTCAGGGGCCCACTGCACACATTCGGCAGCTATATTGACAGTGCGGCTATGTGGTGTGGACTGGATGGTTTTAGATTAGAGGCTCTCTGGAAAGTACAGAAAAGGTGTTATGGGTGGACACAGAAAGAAGGTAGACACAGTAACAGTTAGTATAGGAGCTGTAAATTATCATAGCTGTTTTGTAAAACAATGAACAAAAAACATTGAAGCTCAAGTTCTTAGCAGCAAGCACGAACTGTAGGGCATGCTGGAATTTCAAAACCACACATTAGTAATGGTAATGTCCATAACATGATAACGTGGACACAAAGCCATAAAACCTTGACTATAGAGCAATTGAAGAAAGTAACTTAGTCAGATGAGTCTTGTTTCGCTCTGTTTCCAGTTTCTGTGTTAGTTTACTTGCCCAGAGTGAAACATAACGGGAGTTTCATGGTGATATGGGCAACCATTCTGTGGGATTCCTTGGGGCCCATGGTGACTCAGAAAGGTCGAACCTTCTACCAAAGATTATGTGACTACTCTTCCGGATAATTTACATTGAATGATAAAATGTCTATATCCCAATTGTCCCCCCCCCCCCCCCCCCCCATGAAACATGGACCTTGCCATTGGTGGGGAGGTTTACGTGCCTCAACGATACAGATAGCCGTACCGTAGGTGCAACTACAACGGAGGGGTATCTGTTGGGAGGCCTGACAAACGTGTGGTTCCTGAAGAGGGGCAGCAGCCTTTTCAGTAGTTGCAGGGAAACAGTCAGGATGATTGACTGATCTGGCCCTGTAACATTAACCAAAACGGGCTTGCTGTTTTGGTACTGCGAACAGCTGAAAGCAAGGGGAAACTGCAGCCGTAATTTTTCCCGAAGGCATGCAGCTTTACTGCATAATTAAATGATGATGGCGTCCTCTTGGGTAAAATATTCCGGAGGTAATATAGTCCCCCATTCGGATCTCCGGGCGGGGACTACTCAAGAGGACGTCGTTATCAGGAGAAAGAAAACTGGCATTCTACGGATCGGAGCGTGGAATGTCAGATCCTTAATCGGGCAGGTAGGTTAGAATATTTAAAAAGGGAAATGGATAGGTTCAAGTTAGATATTGTAGGAATTAGTGAAGTTCGGTGGCAGGAGTAACAAGACTTTTGGTCAGGTGAATACAGGGCTATAAATACATAATCAAATAGGGGTATTGCAGGAGTAGGTTTAATAATGAATAAAAAAATAGGAGTGCGGGTAAGCAACTACAAACAGCATAGTGAACACATTATTGTGGCCTAGATAGACACGAAGCCCACGCCTACTACAATAGTACAAGTTTATATGGCAACTAGCTCTGCAGATGATGAAGAAGTTGATGAAATGTATGATGAGATAAATGAAATTATTGAGGTAGTGAAGGGAGATGAAAATGTACTAGTCATGGGTGACTGGAACTCGGCAGTAGGAAAAGGAACAGAAGGAAACGTAGTAGGTGAATATGGATTGGGGCTAAGAAATGAAAGAGGAAGCCGCCTGGTAGAATTTTGCACAGTGCATAATTTAATCATAGCCAACACATGGTTCAAGAATCAAGAAAGAAGGTTGTATACATGGAAGAACCCTGGAGATACTAGAAGATATCAGATAGATTATATAATGGTAAGACAGAGATTTAGGAACCAGATTTTAAATTGTAAGACATTTACAGGGGCAGATGTGGACTGAAGAAACTGCAAAAAGGTGGGAATTTAAGGAGATGGGACCTGGATAAACCGAAAGAACCAGGGGTTGTACAGAGTTTCAGGGAGAGTATAAGGCAACAATTGACAGGAATGGAGGAAAGAAATACAGTAGAAGAAGAATGAGTAGCTTTGAGGAATGAAATATTGAAAGCAGAAGAAGATCAAGTAGATATACTGGCGAGGGCTAGTAGAAATCCTTGGGTAACAGAAGAGATACTGAATTTCATTGATTGAAGGAGAAAATACAAAAATACAGCAGGTGAAGCAGGCAAAAGGGAATACAAAAGTCACAAAAATTAGATCGACGGGAAGTACAAAATGGCTAAGCAGGGATGGCTAGAGGACAAATGTAAGGATGTAGAGGCTTACCTCATGAGGGGTAAGATAGATACTGCCTACAGGAAAATTAAAGAGACCTTTGGAGAACAGAGAACCACTTGCATGAATATCAAGAACTCAGATGGAAAGCCAGTTCTAAGGAAAGATGGGAAAGAAGAAAGGTGGAAGGAGTATATAGAGGGTCTATACAGGGGCGATGTTCTTGAGGATTATATTATGGAAATAGAAGATAATGTAGATGAAGATGAAATGGGAGATATGGTACTGCGTGAACAATTTGTCAGAGCACTGAGAGACCTAAGTCGAGACAAGGCCCCGGGAGTAGACAACATTCCATTAGAACTACTGACAGCCTTAGGAGAGCACGTCCTGACAAAAGTCTACCATCTGGTGAGCAAGATGTATGAGGCAGACGAAATTTCCTCAGACTTCAAGAAGAATATAATAATTCCAATCCCAAAGAAAGCAGGTGTTGACAGATGTGAAAATTAACGTACTATCAGTTTAATAAGTCACGGCTGCAAAATACTTACGCGAATTCTTTACAGACGAATGGAAAAACTGATAGAAGCAGACCTTGGGGAAGATCAGTTTGGATTCCGCAGAAATGTTGGAACGATACTGACCCTACGACTCATCTTAGAAGAAAGATTAAGGAAAGGCAATCCTGCGTTTATATCATATGTAGACTTAGAGAAAGCTTTTGACAATGTTGACTGGAGTACTCTCTTTCAAATTCTGAAGGTGGCAGGGGTAAAATACAGGGAGCGAAAAGCTATTTACAATTTGTACAGAAAGCAGCTGGCAGTTATAATAGTCGAGGGACATGAAAGGGAAGCAGTCGATGGGAAGGGAATGAGACAGGGTTGTAGCCTCTCCCCGATGCTTTTGAATCTGTATATTGAGCAAGCAGTAAAGGAAACGAAAGAAAAGTTCGGAGTAGGTATTAAAATCCATGGAGAAGAAATAAAAACATTTTAGTTTTGCCGATGACATTGTAATTCTGACAGAGACAGCAAGGACTGGGAAGAGCAGTTGAACGGCATGGACAGTGTCTTGAAAGGAGGGGATAAGATGAATATCAACAACAGCAAAACGAGGATAATTGCATGCAGTCGAATTACGTCGGGGGATGCTGCGGGAATTGGATTAGGAAATGAGCCTCTTAAAGTAGTAAAGGAGTTTTGTTATTTGGGGTGGAAAATAACTGATGATGGTCGAAGTAGAGAGGATATAAAATGTAGACTGGCAATGACAAGGAAAGCGGTTCTGAAGAAGAGAAATTTGTTAACACCGAGTATTGATTTAAGTTTCAGGAAGTCGTTTCTGAAAGTATTTGTATGGAGTGTAGCCATGTATGGAAGTGAAACATGGACGATAAATAGTTTACACAAGAATAGAATAGTAGCTTTCGAAATGTGGTGCTACAGAAGAATGCTGAAGATTAGGTGGGTAGATCTCATAACTAATGTGGAGGTATTGAATAGAATTGGAGACAAGAGAAATTTGTGGCACAACTTGAGTAGAAAAAGCGATCGGTTGGTAGGGCATATTCTGAGGCGTCAAGTTTGGTATTGGAGGGCAGCGTGGAGGGTAAAAATCGTAGAGGGAGACCAAGAGATGAATACACTAATCATTTTCAGAAGGATGTAGGGTGCAGTAGGTACTGGGAGATGAAGAGGCTTGCACAGGATAGAGTACCATGGAGAGCTGCATCAAACCAGTCTCAGGACTGAAGAACACCACAACAACAACAACATCACCATTGTGATGCCGTTTTGTAGGACGACAGGGATCTATTCAAAAAATTCGCATTGTCCAGGACTGGTTTTGCGAGAAGAAGGATGAACCGTCGCATCTTCTCTGGCTATCACAGTAACCGTACCTCAGTTTTATTTATCGTTTGTGGCCTCCTTTGGAGAGAAGGGTGCGTGGTCGTTGTCCACCTCCATCATCGTGACTGGTTTGAAAGAACAAAGGTATGAGTTTCCCTTGTAAATCATACACGGCGTTTATTAGTCCATTCTGAGAGGACAAGATGCAATTACGACAGTTTTCCTGCACCATATAAGGCATGCTAATGTGTTGCGTTTGTGGTCTTCCCACATATGTGTCCACCTGCTGTATTTCGGTCCTTCAAATTTATATACGTAGCTATAGTGGATTCACTTAACCATTCTTCTCTGATTCACTGTTGTCGTTTAATTCTGTGTAGTCTACTGCGTTCTTCTTACTTTACTGTACAACAAATCCTAAGTGTGCTAAGTGCAGTGAAATATTTAAGATATTGAATAACCATTGGAAAAAATATTGCTATCGGAGCTCAAAAATGTCTAATACGCTCCTATGAGACTCAGGTGAAAAATGGGGTACCAGCTACATCATTCTAACGTCCTCAGCCCTTTAAAAATTTTTCCAAAGATTTTGACGTGCAAGCATATTCGTGTCCTTTTTAACGTGCAACTCAACTCTCATTCCTGTAAGCTCTCTTAGCAGTAGCTAGCTCACAGCCACTAGCCTAGGTGCTCGTACCCATCCACTCTCTTTCAACATTTATCACTCACCCATTCAGCCAAACTCATTTTCATTGTCCCTTTAACTGTCACTATCCCTTATCTCACAGCCACAGTGTCCTTCGTTCTGTACTACTAAGTATTGGCTTCTCCCACGGTCACTGATTCCCTCTAGCTGTGTCTTACTGCTGCTATTTCATTCGTTCCTTTCCACAGTTATTGTCTCTTGTCACTGTCTCTGTCTGCCTCTTCCCTGTTGCCATTGTTATAGTCTCTGTCTCCGATTGTCCCTGGCTCTCACACAGTCGCTCTCTTTCTCACAAACTGCCACTCTCTCCTCCGCTCTTTCTATACCACAGCCACTGTCTACTATTACTTTCCCGTCTCTTTCCCACTTACAGTGCCTCCTTTTGTCTCAACGTAAGTAAACGCGAATCTCATTTCCAGATTTTTGGGGAAGTTCTTAAGGCCACTGAGGAAGGTAGAATGAGGCAGTTGGCACTCCACTTCTCAGTCCGAGTCTTTCAATTAACAGGAGGATATTCACCTTTCTATGCTCCGATAGGAGCAGTTTTCCTCTGGCTCCCTTCTTTCCGCTACTGCAACAGGGCATCACAGCCATTTTCTGCTCACAGCCGTCTTGAAATCCACAGATCGATTTTTCCGAAACTCCTTCACCAGACAATACGAAATAATATTCCTGAATTCCAACCAGGAACAACTGCCAAGATGAGACTCACAGAAGTACATATTACCAGTGTAACAATGCTGCTTAACTCACTTAATAAGGGCAAGGCGTCCAGTCACGTTCCTCTCAGAGTATGTTGACACAATAGCTCCATATTTAGCAACTACACTCCTGGAAATGGAAAGAAGAACACATTGACACCGGTGTGTCAGACCCACCATACTTGCTCCGGACACTGCGAGAGGGCTGTACAAGCAATGATCACACGCACGGCACAGCGGACACACCAGGAACCGCGGTGTTGGCCGTCGAATGGCGCTAGCTGCGCAGCATTTGTGCACCGCCGCCGTCAGTGTCAGCCAGTTTGCCGTGGCATACGGAGCTCCATCGTAATCTTTAACACTGGTAGCATGCCGCGACAGCGTGGACGTGAACCGTATGTGCAGTTGACGGACTTTGAGCGAGGGCGTATAGTGGGCATGCGGGAGGCCGGGTGGACGTACCGCCGAATTGCTCAACACGTGGGGCGTGAGGTCTCCACAGTACATCGATGTTGTCGCCAGTGGTCGGCGGAAGGTGCACGTGCCCGTCGACCTGGGACCGGACCGCAGCGACGCACGGATGCACGCCAAGACCGTAGGATCCTACGCAGTGCCGTAGGGGACCGCACCGCCACTTCCCAGCAAATTAGGGACACTGTTGCTCCTGGGGTATCGGCGAGGACCATTCGCAACCGTCTCCATGAAGCTGGGCTACGGTCCCGCACACCGTTAGGCCGTCTTCCGCTCACGCCCCAACATCGTGCAGCCCGCCTCCAGTGGTGTCGCGACAGGCGTGAATGGAGGGACGTGTCGTCTTCAGCGATGAGAGTCGCTTCTGCCTTGGTGCCAATGATGGTCGTATGCGTGTTTGGCGCCGTGCAGGTGGGCGCCACAATCAGGACTGCATACGACCGAGGCACACAGGGCCAACACCCGGCATCATGGTGTGGGGAGCGATCTCCTACGCTGGCCGTACACCACTGGTGATCGTCGAGGGGACACTGAATAGTGCACGGTACATCCAAACCGTCATCGAACCCATCGTTCTACCATTCCTAGACCGGCAAGGCAACTTGCTGTTCCAACAGGACAATGCACGTCCGCATGTATCCCGTGCCACCCAACGTGCTCTAGAAGGTGTAAGTCAACTACCCTGGCCAGCAAGATCTCCGGATCTGTCCCCCATTGAGCATGTTTGGGACTGGATGAAGCGTCGTCTCACGCGGTCTGCGCGTCCAGCACGAACGCTGGTCCAACTGAGGCGCCAGGTGGAAGTGGCATGGCAAGCCGTTCCACAGGACTACATCCAGCATCTCTACGATCGTCTCCATGGGAGAATAGCAGCCTGTATTGCTGCGAAAGGTGGATATACACTGTACTAGTGCCGACATTGTGCATGCTCTGTTGCCTGTGTCTATGTGCCTGTGGTTCTGTCAGTGTGATCATGTGATGTATCTGACCCCAGGAATGTGTCAATAAATTTTCCCCTTCCTGGGACAATGAATTCACGGTGTTCTTATTTCAATTTCCAGGAGTGTATATACAAATGCTCACTCACAGGAACCTAAAGACTGGAAAATAGCTCAAGTCACACCAATACCCGAAAAGTGAAGTAGGAGTAATCCGCTGATTTACAGGCCCATATCACTAACGTCGATTTGCAGCAGGGTTTTGGAATATATACAGTATTCGAACATTATGAATTACCTCGAAGAAAACGATTTATTGACACATATCACGGATTCAGAAAACATCGTTCTTGCGAAACACGACTAGTTCTTTATACTCGTGAGGTAATGAGTGCTATCGACAAGGGACCACAAATAGATTCCTTATTTTTATATTTCCAGAAGGCTTTCGGCACAATTCCTCACAAGCGTCTTCTAACCAAACTGCGTGCCTACGGAATATCGCCTCTGTTGTGCGACTGGATTCGTGATTTCCTGTCAAAAAGGCCACAGTTTGCAGTATTAGACACCGAGTAAAACAGAAGTAATATCCGGCGTTCTCCAAGGAAGTTTGCAGATGATGCTGTCATATACAGTCATCAGATGACCAAACGAATTGCAAAATGATTTAGATAAGGTATCTGTACGGTGCGAAAAGTGGCAATTTACCCTGAATAAAGAAAAATGTGAAGCTATTCACGTGAGTACTAAAAGAAATCCGCTGAATTGCGATTATGCAATAAGTCACACAAATCTGAAAGTGTAAACTCCGCTAAATACTTAGTGATTACAATTACAAATAACCTAAATTGGAACGAGCACATAGAAAATGTTGTGGGCAGAGCAAACCAAAGACTGCGATTCACTGGCAGAACACTTTAGAAGATGCAACTACTGAAGAGCCTGTTTACACCACGGTTGTCCACCCTATTCTGGAGTATTGCTTGCGGTGTGGGATCCGCATCAGGTGGGACTGACGGATGAATCGAAAAAGTACAAAGAAGGGCAGCTCGGTTTGTATTGTCGCGAAATAGGAGAGTGCCACAGACATGATACGTGCAATGGAGTGGCAATCATTAAACAATGGTGTTTTTCATTGCGACGGTATCTTCTCATTAAATTTCAATCACCAGTTTTCTCCTCCGATTGCTAAAACATTCTGTTGGCACCCACCTACATAGGGAGAAATAATCATCACGATAAAATAAGAGAAATATGGGCTCGCACAGAAAAATTTAAGTGCTCGTTTTTCCAGCATGATGTGAGAGAGTGGGACAGCTTAAAGGAGGTTCATTGAGCCCTGTGCCAGGCACTTTATAGCGGATAGCAGAGTAATCACGTAGATGTAGAGGTACAGAAAAAATTTAATTTTTATTTTCCTCGGGAAGTGCCCGTGAACTAAATGACGCCTCCATAAACCCCTTAAGGTACACCCTAGATCACATCAAAAAGAGCGAACCGGTTTCCTCCATTTACCTAAGCCGGAGGAAGTTTGGAATATTCAAACTTAGGCGCTGTACCGTAGGAGAGCTACCGTGAGACTATCCTTCTCTTATGTATGCCTACGGTCCCCAGCCCAAAGGCTATCCAAAGCATCTGACCCCGCCTTTCTATCACCAACAGAACACGAGTTATGAGCCTGCAAAAAACTGTGTGCTGATTTTGGTAATTATGAAAATCATTAATTAAACGGACTAGACTGTAATTAATGAGCTAGCGAGGGTGAATCAGTGAAGAAACAGTAATATGAAATTATATAACACAGCATGATATGATGTGTAAATACACCATCTGATCAAAAGTATCCGGACACCTGGCTGAAAATGACTTACAAGTTCGTGGTGCCCTCCATCGGTAATGCTGGAATTCAGTATGGTGTTGGCCCACCCTTTGTCTTGATGACGGCTTCCATTCTGGCAGGCATACGTTCAGTCAGGTGCTGGAAGGTTTCTTGGGGAATGGCAGTCCATTCTTCGCGGAGTACCGCACTGAGGACAGATATCGATGTCGGTCGATGACGCCTGGCACGAAGTCAGTGTTCCGAAACATCCCAGAGGTGATTTGTAGGATTCTGATCAGGACTCTGTAAAGGCCAGTCCATCACAGGTATGTTACTGTTGTGTAACAACTTCTCCACAGGCCGCCCACTGTGAACGTGCTCGATCGTGTTGAAAGATGCAATCGCCATCTCAGAATTTCTCTTCAACAGTGGGAAGCAAGAAGGTGCTTAAAATATCAATGTAGACCTATGTTGTGATAGTTCCACTCAAAACAAGGGATGCCGGCCCCCTCCATAAAAACCCCGATCACATCATAATACAACCGCCTTCGAATTTTACTGTTGAGGCGGGTGGCGCGGAGACTGTGGGAGAGGGCTGTACCCCCAGCGCTCTCTCAGCTGTTCCTGCTACACAGCATGAATTTGGTCTTTGAGTTGTGGGGAATAGGCAGGGTTACAATGCTGTACGACATACGTGCTGGTCAAACTAAAACTATTGTTTAAACGGTGACTCCAGAGGGGAATTGTTTACACGTAAGTAAACTCCGCCCACGCCGCCTGGGAAGAACCACAGCTGTGGACAATAACACGTTTACTGGAATTTTTTTCCTAAGAGACCACTCGAGAATTTCCCCGCAAGTTCCCCGCCGTAGCGAACACAGACTCCCGCATTGAAAGTTTGATGACATTCACCGGGCATTCGCCATACCCACACCCTGCCATGGGATCGCCACATTGTGTACCGTCATTCGTAAGTGCACACAACGTTTTTCCACTGTTCAGTCGTCTATTGTTTACGCTCCTTACACCAAGCTAGGCGTCGTTCGGCGTTTAGCGGCGTGATGTGTGGCTTACGAGCAGCCGCTCGACCATGAAATCCACGTTTTCTCACCTCCCGCCTTTCATAGTACTTGCAGTGGATCCTGGTGCAGTTTGGAATTCCTGTGTGATGGTCTGGATAGATGTCTACCTATTACACGTTACGACCCTGTTCAGCTGTCGACGGTCTCTGTCAGTCATCGGACGAAGTCGGCCTGTACGCTTTTGTGCTGTACGTTTAAGTCGCGTACAGACGTATGTTACAAGTGACATCGAAACACCTGACCAAGTTCGAAGTCCGTGAGTTCTGCGGAGCGCCCCATTCTGCTTTTTCACGATGTCTAATGACTATGAGGCCGCTGATATGGAGTACCAGGCAGTAGATGGCATCACAATGCACTTATTATGAAAAACGTATGTTTTGGGGTGTCCGGATACTTTTGATCATTTGGAATACGATGAAGACATTACCATAATTATGCACGTGCAACAAATTTCCTTACGTCGGTGGGATGATCAACCTAAAATGAATACGAGTACTGTAGAGCACAACGATTAAAAATATTTGGACGGCTGGGGGTGGCCGAGCGGTTCTATGCGCTACATTCTGGAACCGCGCGGCCGCTACGGTCGCAGGTTCGAATCCTGCCTCGGGCATGTATGTATGTGATGTCCTTAGGTTGATTAGGTTTAAGTAGTTCTAAGTTCTAGGGGAGTGATGACCTCAGAAGTTAAGTCCCATAGTGCTCAGAGCCATTTGAACCATAATAATTCGGATAAATATTAAGTTACATAGAAAAAAGGTGAAGTTACCTGCAGATGCGGAATCACTTGATTTTGACCTTGTTTTTGTTTTCCTTTAGTATTAGTTTGGGAAAGCTGAGAGTTTCCGTCATTCACATTTACAGGTGTAACTATTGTATGCAAAGCAACGGTTTTCCCTCAGGACAGACGTCGTGCTACTATCCAGGTCAGGAATTTTGCGGTCTGAAATTTCTGTCAAGTCCGGGACAGGCGTCTTCAGCCGAGCGTTTTCTCCTCAGCATGGTAGAACACAGCGGCCATCCAGCATCCGCAGCACAAGTTCACAGTCCAGCTGCAACGACGGAAGAACTACCTCGCAAAGTTTCCGTTCCTCCTGCTTCGCCGCCATCTATCAGCTTTCGCTTCCATATCATTTGTGTCATTTTCAGTTTGCGGTTTACGAAGTTGGTTCTACCAATTGTTACTTCGTTAAATCTAAATCTACATTTCTAAACGACCGGCTGTTTTGAATTGGATGGCAAGGGGAACATCCCATTGTACCACAAATATTCACGTTCAATGAATGTATGTAGCACGGGAAGAATGGTTGCTGCTTGCCTGTCTGTGCCCTGCTGTTGATTTTTAATTGCCGAACTACAAGTTATTAGATCAGTGTTACATAAATTTTCGTGACGTATGGTGTCCGCCCCCGGTAGCTGAGTGGTCAACGCGACAGAATGTCAATCCTAAGGGCCCGGGTTCGATTACCGGCTGGGTCGGAGATTTTCTCCGCTCAGGGGCTGGGTGTTGTGCTATCCTAATCATCATCATTTCATCCCCATCGACGCGCAAGTCGCCGAAGTGGCGTCAAATCGAAAGACTTGCACCAGGCGAACGGTCTACCCGACAGGAGGCCCTAGTCACACGACATTTGCATGACGTATGGTCGACTAGACGTAATGGATTGCTTCAATTATGGCTGTATCTCATGTTAATACAGTCTTGTTTGGTATCCCTGTCACGTCTATGGACATGATATACTATGGTGAAGACGGAAGTAACTGTAATTTATCACTTACCCATTTGGAATTTTATTTAATCATGGTATAAACTGCACGCTCATCAAAAGACTGCCAGTCTTGCATCAAACATTTTTCGTAAGTGGGTAACCCTGCAATCAAGGCACAGTTTTGCCTAAAGCAATTTTTGTATTACTTTTTCTATATACTGATACACTACTGGACATTAATATTGCTACACCACGAAGATGACGTGCTACAGACGCGAAATTTAACCGACAAGAAGAAGATGCTGTGATACGCAAATGATTAGCTTTTCAGAGCATTGACACAAGGTTGGCGCCTGTGGCGACACCTACAACGTGCTGGCATGTGGAAAGTTTCCAACCGATTTCTCATGCACAAACAGCAGTTGACGGGCGTTGCCTTGTGTAACGTTGTTTTGATGCCTCGTGTAAGGAGGAGAAATGCGTACCATCACATTTCCGACTTTGACGAAAGTCGGATTGTAGCGTATAGCGATTGCGTTTTATCGTATCGCGACATTGCTGCTCGCGTTGGTCGAGATCCAATGACTCTTAGCAGAATATGGAATCGGTGGGTTCAGGAGGGTAATACGGAACGTCGTGCTGGATCCCAACGGCCTCGTATCACTAGCAGTCGAGATGACAGGCATCTTATCCTCATGGCTGTAACGGATCGTGCAGCCACGTCTCGATCCCTGAGTCAACAAATGGGGACATTTGCAAGGCAACAACCATCTGCACGAACAGTTCGACGACATGTGCAGCAGCATGGATTATCAGCTCGGAGACTATGATGCTGCATCACAGACAGGAGTGACTTCGATGGTGTACTCAACGACTAACCTGGGTGCACGAAAGGCAAAACGTCATTTTTACAGCATCATGATGGTAGCATTCGTGTTTGGCAACATCGCGGTGAACGCACATTGGATGCGTGTATTTGTCATCGCCATACTGGGGTTTCACCCGGCGTGATGGTGTGGGGTGCCATTGGTTACACGTCTCGGTCACCTCTTGTTCGCACTGACGGCACTTTGAACAGACGACGTTACTTTTCAGACGTGTTACGACCCGTGGTTCTACCCTTCATTCGATCCCTGCGAAACCCTACATTTCAGCAGGGTAATGCACGACCGCACGTTGCAGGTCCTGTACGGGCCTTTCTGGATACAGAGAACTGTTCGACTGCTGCCCTGGCCAGCATATTCTCCAGATCTCTCACCAATTGAAAACGTCTGGTCAATGGTGGCCGATCAACTGGCTCGTCACAATACGCCAGTCACTACTCTTGATGAACTGTGGTATCGTGTTTAAGCTGCATGGGCAGCTATACCTGTACACGCCATCCAAGCTCTGTTTGACTCAATGCCCTGGCGTATCAAGGCCGTTATTACGGCGAGAGGTGGTTGTTCTGGGTACTAATTTCTCAGGATCTAAGCACCCAAATTTCGTGAAAATGTTATCACACGTCAGTTCTAGTATAGTATGTTTGCCCAATGAATACCCGTTTTTCATCTGTATTTCTTCTTGATGTAGCTATTTTAATGGCCAGTAGCGTATTTTATGAAACGTACAACCATCAGAAGCTATTTATCCAGGAAAAAGTGTCGTTTATAAGTTATATCTGTAACAGCCACAAACGCAGTCAGTTTGTGATACATATGGAACCATATCAATCCTAGAATGTCTACTGCGTGTCGAAATTAAAAATGGATTGCTTAGTGATAGGTTCTGGTCACACTGGATTCTTCCACTACGTTGATGAACCGTTATTGCAGTACGTTAATGGTTTACTTATTTCTATGAAATAGCCTGTTAGCATTGCTGGTTTTCCATACATGTAACACCCTGATGTTAGTGTATACATTTCCCATAACTGTAACGTCAAAATCGTCGAAAAGGTGAAAGAGCTTTTACGGAAACCGAGGCTTTGAAGCAACTGTCACGCCGAAACTGATGCCGATTGAAACAACTAATTTAGATTTGCGTGTCTTAAGACATGTATGAGGAAATGCTACATTATAGTTCCTCCGACCGAAGGAAGGATTTTCTCCATACTTCTGACTCCACATGCGGCGGCGCGGTGTTAAAAATGTTCGCTAGTACTGAGTGAAGCAAGCTGCAAATTAATGTACACCTACCTCAGTACAGCGTTCGTTCTCCATCCGTTGCTCTGCATTTGTAGGTGCTATGTAGAAGATGTTAAAAGCAGCGTTGAAGAAAACCGTCGTCCATGCTAACGATTTCATAGTCTGCGTAAGTCAGGTAACAAAATAAACCTGTAAATCTCTAATAATAATGGCCAAAATTGAATGCTTCCTTCTTTCATAGGAAATGTCAGTTTTCCGATACTAATGTTTTTTATTGCCTTTCAGTGGTGGTGTCAACAAGGCCACGTTTACGTCGATAACACATCTACTACTAGTTCATGCAACTTATATCTCGTGCAAGACCGCCAGAAATGTACTAAGTCCTACCCAAAGTCAATACTCTGCTACGAAATGAGTTTCACACTCGGTCCTTTTCAGTGGAGTCTTCAAAGGAAGATGCTCGCCAAAAGATGTTCTGTAACTGCATACTGAACATACCACGCAGAATTCTTCACAAAAGCCGATAGTTTCACACGCTGGTTTCACTACAACAAGCGCCTCAAAATCTCCCAAAGTTCACAGAACTGTCCGTAAATGCATCTGCTTGCACGGCGATATAAACTGAACGCGAAGTAACACTTACTTCTTCATTTTACAAATAACTTTTTCGGACACGTCTAACATGACCTCGTCTGGCAGCTAGTCCATGACTGTCTCAATGCCGTTGCTTTCAGGGCACATAATTCATTCCAATGCGCTGGAAAGACTTCACTCTGAATGATCAATACGAACAGCCAATAAGATCAATCTTTCAAGATCATATTCGCACTTAAACTGTTTTACTCCAATCAACATTAGCAGATGCATTTACGGCTTCTCATATTGTAAGTATTAAAAAAATGTTCCACCAACCCAAACCAAACGAAAACTAAAAGAAAACTATGCTTGAAATAAAATTTATAACTGATTATCCTCTTAATACCTTTTTGGCTGCCTTATTACAATAGCAAACACTCGTAGACATACGTCATCCACCATTTAGGTGGATATACAGTTTTCATGACACCTTGGTGTCGTAACACTTGCTAGTTGCGTAAGGTGTAACACATTATAGAACTGAAATTTGACGCATGTCCCACATACACACTCTCATTCACTCGCATTTATTCTCACCCAACCACAAAATATAAATATTAACTTTAAATTGAAACTTCCTGGTAGATTAAAACTGTGTGCCGGAACGAGACTCGATCTCGGGACCTTTGCTTTTCACGGGAAAGTGCTCTACCAACTGAGCTCCCCAAGCACGACTCACGCCCCGTCCTCACAACTTTACTTCTGCCAGTGCCTCGTCTCCTACCTTCGAAACTTTACAGAAGCTCTCCTGCGAACCTTGCAGAACTAGCACTCCTGAAAAAAAGGATATTGCGGAGACATGGCTTAGCCGCAGCCTGGGGGATGTTTCCAGAACGAGATTTTCACTCTGCAGCGGAGTGTGCGCTGATATGAAACTTCCTGGCAGATTAAAACTGTAAAGTTTGGAAGGTAGGAGACGAGGTACTGGCAGAAGTAAAGCTGTTAGGACGGTGCGTCAATCGTGCTTGGGTAGCTCAGTTGGTAGAGCACTTGCCCGCGAAAGGCAAAGGTCCCGACTTCGAGGCTCGGTCCGGCACACAGTTTTAATCTGCCAGGAAGTTTCATATCAGCGCATACTCCGCTGCAGAGTGAAAATCTTATTCTGGAACTTTTAAACTGTTATTTTCATTACGGAAGAAAAATTATCGAAAGTTTAGAATAGAAAATCTTTATAAAATAAATCAGCTATCTGAGAGTGCTATTACTATTCTCAGATAAAAAAAGAAATATAAACTGTTATTGAACCTGTCTGAATTTACTTAAGTGTCTGTTAAGTATTATTGTAATGGTTTCTTTATATCTCCGAAACTATTATAGGTAGCGATATCAAGTTTTGACACAAAGTTCGTCTGGATAACAAAAAGGCATATACTAAATTTTGAATAAAACAAATTATATTCAACATAGTTATTTATTTTCTTAAGTGAGGTGAATAAGTGGCTTTAGTACACGCCACAGTGAGCAATCTCACGGTCCGCCTTAGTGACAGTTGGGGCTATGACGCATACGGCATGCCACAAGTCGGCCTCCGCCGGATGCTACTATACTGTAGGCTTCCAAAACAGTTTGTCAAAACATAACAAAACTTACTGCAAAAATCTGCAGTCGCGTAGTAGCTGCGATACTACACACACATGGGACAACTTCATCGCCTGGGAAATACCTGAATGTTACTGCAGTGAATCTCAGAAACAAATGTAATTCAATTAGGAGTATCTGGGAAGCTTTGTGGAACAGCAGTTACACTGACGACGACAGCGATCCTGTGCTTTCTGTGGTAGGCACTACGATTGGTTTCATGTCTAAGCTGGTTACTTAATTACATGTTCGTTAGTTCATGTGCACAGTCCGTTTTTCGTAAACTTAAATCTAAAAATTAGTCTTCTTCTTGTTTGTGTCCCTCTCTCCGAGTGTTTTTCTGTCTGCTTCTCTCTCTCCCACTCTCCTAACTTCTTTCTTTTACTTTTCTTACTCACAGTCAATTTTTTCAATAGAAATACGTTCATGGAATACAAGAAGATGATCTTAGGTTACTTTTAGACGTTGCTTTGCTACTTGCCAGGCATTTTACGGTATTGGCTAATGACAAAGCCCTGCCCGAACAGCCCCACATATCAAGGAGCCGTGTCTGCGGCTGGGAGGTGCTCTGGCTCTACATCGAAACCACTGGGCGAATTAACATTGGTGGTTCGTTTGCCGGCAAGCCTGGATGTGATTCTTTTATCTGTGCCCACAGCCGACGAAGTAAACACTAGGTTTGTGTTACACGATTCGCAAACAATTAGAAGACTCTGTCGACAGGAAGGATATTCCGTCACACCTTTAAAAAAACATGTCAAATCCGTTAAAAAAGCATGTCGATCCAGCGCTGGTGCGGAATAAGAGTATAACATGAAATGGAAAAATATAAAAAATTTTTGTTGGTACATATTCTACTCCTTTATGAGCCACTGACAACATTGATAAGGATAATGAATGTAATTTTGCCCTCTGGTTTTGACGTTGTGGAAGTCACTATTCTTTTGTACAATCAATACTTTCTTTGTAATGTATTATTCCATAATACATTATACAATAAATATATCTAAAATATGTAAGTAGCTTGTTCGTTTGATTAGAAAACTAGCACTTAAAGTAAGACAAAACGTAGCTGAACTTCATAGTTTGAGAAGATCAGTAATTTGCTTCTTTCAAATCGTGTTTTCATCAATACATACACCAAAATAACTGGGGCATTAAACCCTATTCACTGCGTTCTGTTCACGTTGATATGACTCTGTGTGTTGAACAGAATCGAATGTACTGTGTGTTTCTCAAAATTTAGGGACAGTCCACCTTTAGAGAGCCACTTAATGATTCTTTGAAAACACTGTTAACAATATCAAAATTTAGACGTTTATTTTTCAGAGAACTACTTAAGAATGCTCTGCAAAACATCATGAACAAACTCTTCTGTTACTTTATCTCTCATAGGATTTGTTACGAGACTACTACAGTGTGCAAAAGTAGCAGGTCACTCGTATGTATTAAGAACAGCGGTGGACCCAAAACTGAAACCTGCAGGAATCCCACAGTGATTTTTTCTCAGTCCGTAAAATTTTCTAACATTCCAGTCTATGGATCGTATTCTGTCAGAGCGGAAGTGAGTACAACAGAGCCGACCACAAGGAAGCAAGAGTGTGATTCGTTGCGTTACCAACAGGCAGAGCGTACAGTTCCCCACAGTCGTTCAATGAACAAAGTAAGAGCATATGGGCTATCAGACCAACTGTGTGATTGGATTGAAGAGTACCTAGATAACAGAACGCAGCATGTGATTCTCAATGGGGAAAAGTCTTCTGAAGTAGGAGTGATCTCAGGTGTGCCGCAGGGGAGTGTCGTAGGACCGTTGCTATTCACAATATATATAGATGACCTTCTGGATAACATCGGAAGTTGAGAGGTTGTGACAGTGGAAAATTGTACTGAAATACAGGCGGATCTGCAACGAATTGACGCATGGTGCAGGGAATGGCAATTAAATGTCAATGTAGACAAGTGTAATGTGCTGCGAATACATAGAAAGAAAGATCCTTTATCATTTAGCTACAATATAGCAGGTCAGCAACTGGAAGCAGTTAATTCCATAAATTATCTGGGAGTAGGCATTAGGAGTGATTTAAAATGAAATGACCATATTAAATTAACCGTCGATAAAGCAGATGCCAGACTGAGATTCGTTGGAAGAATCCGAAGGAAATGCACTTCGAAAACAAAGGAAGTAGGTTACAGTACGCTTGTTCACCCACTGCTTCAATACTGCTCACCAGTTTGGGATCCGTTCCAGACAGGGTTCATAGAAGAGATAGAGAAGATCCAACGGAGAGCATCACGCTTCGTTACAGGATCATTTAGTAATCGCGAAAGCGTACGGAGATGATAGATAAACTCCAGTGGAAGACTGTGCAGGATAGACGCTCAGTAGCTCGGTACGGGCTTTTGTTAAAGTTTCGAGAACATACCTTCACCAAGGAGTAAAGCGGTATATTGCTCCCTCCTACTTATATCTCGTGAAGAGACCATGAGGATAAAATTAGAGAGATCAGAGCCCACACAGAGGCATACCGACAATCTTTCTTTCCACGAACAATACGAGACTGGAATAGGAGGGATAACCAATACAGGTACTCAAGGTACCCTCCGCCACACACCGTCAGGTGGCTTGCGGAGTATGGATGTAGATGTAGATGAAGCACAACCAGTTGGTCGCGGCACAGTGACGGATGCTGTAATACCCTAGTGTAAGGATGGAAGCCTTTCCTTACTTGCCACCATGGAAGTGTTTAGAGTACGTGCCTTAAGCATCATGTACTGAAACATTCTCATGTCAGTATCACGGCCTACACCACAAGCCCGTGACGTCGTCGACCAAGTGACATGGCATCCTGCCCTGCGTCACCAGCCACGGCCAGAGTGGACATCAGCCCACTTGCCGCCCCCGCGGAACTGTCAACTGTGCTGTCACGCAGTCATCACGGTCGGAGCCGGAGATTCTGCTGACAGCAGCCTTCAATTGACGCCAGGCACGGCACCGTTCTTTGCACCGTCATTACTGTGGGACCTCTACTGTTTCGCATGAGAGGCAACTGGGTACCGCTGCAATGTTGTTCCTGATGTATTGCAGCCGACGGCCAGAATGAAAAAGTTAATTAAACAAGCCTACTGTCGTCTTGACGTGTCATTTCACTCTACGTGGGTGATAGTCCATACGTCGTATATAACTGCTATCAGATCACTGAGGTCATCTTCTCGGAGCAATGAACCTACAGCCTATGGCATGTGGAAAGCAAAAGATTTTGATTACATTTTGTTCATGGACATAACCTCTGATGGTCGTGAATTTTGTAAAAGCAGATTTAATTGTTAGTAGAGAACCGGTGTATTTGTCTAGTTTTAAAGGTGATGGAAGTCACCATTGGTAAGCTGCTGTGCATAGTCTAATCCTGAGCGCCACTCAGTTCCAGTAAAATGTTGTGCATGCAATTGTTAATAGATGACTAGGCAATGCTGGAGTTGAGATGGCTCATGATTACACATAAGAATTAAGTTACTGTATTTTTGTTTCTCGTCTTGAGAATGTTGGTTCTTAAAATGAGTGCTGTCAGAACATAGCTTCGACCGTACCAGAGGGGCAAGGCGTGTAAGACCTGTAAGCAGTGTATTTATTGTTAGGAAAGATAGCACAATTACCAGCATACAATATAAAAGTGAGTGGTTTAGTAGAATCATGATTGTCACAATGCAGTGAAGATTTATCAGTCGCAAGTTTAATTGCTCCTTTTTCTAGTCAGGCAACCGAGAATGTGCAAGCCTTTCTGGGAGAACTTGGAAAGCTGACTAAGATGGAAGGCTGCTTTGAAAAGGGCTTAATTGAGTTTTGCAAAATGTGAACTAACAGGGGAAGATGAAACTATACAGCGTACGCACAAGCTCTTAAGGATGCCACAACATTCAAAAAACTTACAGAAGAGTTAATTTAAAGATATACGAAACGAAAAAGTGCAAGACACTATACGGAACAATTAGGTGTAATAACCAAGAAATATATGGAAACTGATGAAGTATTTGCGGATGGGTAAGGAATATTAATGGATGTATCCATGAATTACGACAGAACGCTGCAATCAATGAAATTATTTTTGAATAAGCTGAGCAGAGAGCGCTGTTTAAGAGGGTTGCATGAGGAACTATGGAGACGTCTACAGACAGGGGGTCTGCCATATTTAGGCATAGCAGTGTGTTTTTAGCTATAGAGTGTTGGGAGATTTTTGTGGACTGTAGCGAAGGGAACGGATAGTGTTTGCAGCTAATACAAAATATTTCAGGTGTGGGTGAAAGTGGAATGTAAGCAGGCACTGTCGCCAGCTTCAGGATGATACAGACAAAGTAAGAGGAAGAAACAGTTTTAGAAGTAGAGGAATGGGGAAGAATTAGGTGCTAAACGTCAACAGAACCTCCATGTCCACCTACAGTTATACCCAGTAAGATTGGATGCTACGACATCGTATGCAAATTCAAATGGCTCTGGGACTTAACATCTGTGGTCATCAGTCAGCTAGAACTCAGAACTACTTAAACCTAACTGTCCTAAGGACATCACACACATCCATGCCCGAGGCAGGATTCGAACCTGCGACCGTAGCTATCACTTGGTTCCAGACTGAAGCGCCTAGAACCGCACGGCCACACAAGCCGGTGAAATCGTATGCAGAGGTGGATTGTGTGATAAGAGGAATAGCAAGAAACAATGTTGCCACACGTGAATGTGGACTATGGTATGATTCTTCGATTACATTTCTCATATCAGCATTGTGCAGTAATCGATCTTCGGCCGAATAGGGAGGAGACTGACAGAAAAGTGTTACAGTAGATGAAGCCATTACCAGTGTAGCGATGTTGCGAGTCTGTACCGAAAGACGAACCGATTAAATCATGAACAACCACCCTAAGACTTGATTCGCAAGACTGTGTACCTAAGGGTACTGGAAGATCACGTTGGGTCAGAGTTGAGTCTAGCTTGCCGGCAGGAATTTTGTGTGTGGTTGAACCGTTAGAAGAATGGCTCTGAGCACTATGGGACTCAACATCTGTGGTCATAAGTCCCCTAGAACTTAGAACTACTTAAACCTAACTAACCTGAGGACATCACACACATCCATGCCCGAGGCAGGATTCGAACCTGCGACCGTAGCAGTTGCGCGGTTCCTGACTGAGCGCCTAGAACCGCTAGACCACCGCGGCCGGCGAACCGTTAGAAGAGAATGAGTGTTAGATCACGTGTATTCCTTAGTTAAAAAAGGTTGTTGTTGTTGTGGTCTTTAGTCCTGAGACTGGTTTGATGCAGCTCTCCATGCTACTCTATCCTGTGCTAGCTTCTTCATCTCCCAGTACCTACTGCAACCTACATCCTTCTGAATCTGCTTAGTGTATTCATCTCTTGGTCTCCCTCTTCGATTTTTACCCTCCACGCTGCCTCCAATACTAAATTGGTGATCCCTCGATGTCTCAGAATATGCCCTACCAACCGATCGCTTTTTCTAGTCAAGTTGTGCCACAAATTTCTCTTGTCTCCAAATCTATTCAATACCTCCCCATTAGTTATGTGACCTACCCACCTAATCTTCAGCATTCTTCTGTAGCACCACATTTCGAAAGCTTCTATTCTCTTCTTGTCTAAACTATTTATCGTCCTTGTTTCACTTCCATACATGGCTACACTCCATAAAAATACTTTAAGAAACTACTTCCTGACACTTAAATCAATACTCGGTGTTAACAAATTTCTCTTCTTCAGAATCGCTTTCCTTGTCATTGCCAGTCTACATTTCGTATCCTCTCTACTTCGACTGCCATCAGTTATTTTGCTCCCCAAATATCTAAACTCCTCTGTACGTATTCAAGCAATGTGGGGTCAAACGAGAGTGCCTTTCTTATGGATAATATTAGCGCAGAGTGCACAGACTTAAAAAAGGGTTTGTTAATTGTTAATACGGAAATCCTGGACAAAGAAGAATGGGACACAAGGGGGTGCCAGCCATGAATGGCCAACGAGGAGAAGCGAAGCGCCAGAGGGAAAGAATAGGCGCCAGATGTAAAAGTAGTTTTGCAGTCTACGTATTTATTTTTTCCAAAAGGACCATTACCAAAAGAGCCATATTTTTCAGTACTGGATTTGAAGAGTGGTTATCACCAGGTAGAGGTTGCACATGAGGTCCACAGCTCGTGGTCTAGTGCCTAGCGTTGCTGCCTCTGGATCACGCGGTCCCGGGTTCGATTCCTGTCCGGGTTTGGGGATTTTCTCTGCCCAGGACCTGAGTATTCGTATGATCCTTGTCCTGATCATTTCATCTTCCTCATCATCATTCGCGTAACGTGGTCGCGACAGGATGGCATTTGGCCACCCCTTAAATTACCCCTGCCAAATCTATCACCACACAGACCCTGTGCAACTGCTGGACGAAGCCATCAGGAAAAGAAGAGGATGCAGAGCGGGATCGACGTAAAACAGCGTTTCGGCTCCCTGGGGACACTACCAATTCAGAAGAATGCCATTTGGATTAAAAATCCACCTGCAACGATACAGAGACTGCTGAATGGAGTGCTCAGAGGTTCAAAACAACACAGCAATGCTTAGTGTATATCGGTGACATAAAGGAGTGATATGGAACAGCATTTGAAGCAGTTAAGCGAAATATTCCTAAGCACAAAAGCAGCAAAGTTAACACTTAGTATAGAAAAATGTAATTTATCGATGGAAGGATTAGCATAACTAAATCATATAAGTTAAGATGGAGTTAAGACAGACCCAAAATTAATTAGAGCTCTACAGGATTTACAATCGTTCATATGAGTTGCTATGTATTACCACCCTTCGTAAAACGATTTATGGATATTGCCAGAGCGTTGACAAAACTCTTAAAAAAGGGTACTAAATTTGTGTGGTCAGAAGAGTGCCAGCATGCCATTTAAGACCTAAAAGAAGCTGTAAGGTCAACTTTGATGTGATATTTCCGGGTTTTAATAGAGAATGTGCTCTATCATGTGATGCATCGAACTGTGCACTTGGATGTGTGCTGTCACAAGAGGCTGAAGGCTAGAGCATCAACTAGCTCACGCATGAAGGCAACTAATTTCTGCAGAAAGAAATTATTTCACAATAGAGAAAGTTATTGTAAGCATTATTTATGGATTCACATATTTTAAATATGTTTCATAAAAAGCTTATAGCAGTAACAGATCGTGTGGCGTTAAAATAGTTTTTGGGGTTACAGGAACCTTCTAGTACTTTGACGCAATTGGCTGTACTACTGAGTGAATTTGATTTCAAAGTCACACATAAACATCAGATAAAGCATGGAAATGCCGATGGCTCAAGTAGAAAAGCAGCAGTATTATATGTTGCAGGTTGCATAACGAATGGCAAACTGCACATAGAGTAGATGACGAATGTACGCAGTATTTTAGGCAATCATATTTGTGTATGCAGGATAGTTGCTGTGCAGAGAAACCAAGTGGGGGCCATAGATATTGGTACCAGCAAAGATATGGAATAGAGTGCTAGAAGAAGCTCATGATCACATATTAGCAGTAGGTTGCCGATCTACCAATGAAAGAGTAGCGGAAAGGTATTGGTTGGGGGATTAGGCAACGGACGTAAATCTGTATGTGCAAGACTGCATATAGTGCACACAGGGAGCGGATTTGTCTCGGACAAAAGTACCATTGCTGAGATTCCCTGTAGCATTAGCATCATTCTAAATTCTGGAGAATGATGTTTGACGTCCATTCAGTAAAACACCGGCAGACAATGAGTAGATATGTCGTGGATCGTTTTTGAAGATACATAAAAATGGTCACGATGCCAAACCAGCAGGCATCGACAGTGGCACCAGCACTTGTGAACAATTCGACGCTGACGTTTTGAGTGCCTGAAACAACAGTATCAGACCAGGGAAGGAACTTCGTGTAGGATCTATGCAAGGACGTTTATAAGTTACTGAATGCGAAGAAGTTAAGAACGAGTGTTCTCCATCCACATGCCAATGGAAGTATTGAAACTGCGCATAGGGCAGAGGGGAAGATGCTTGAATACTACGCTGACTCACATCAGCTTCGTGTACGGTGATGAGGAAGACAAACAAGCTTTTCGCAAAGTCTCAGGGGCTGTACCAAGTGGGAGAGACTATGTCATCAGTAAATGACAAGAATCAGCTGTTGTCGACGAGAACGACAATTATTCATGGATGGTGGTTGAAACCTTCTCAAAAGAGTACGGAAGTTATTCCATGGATAGAAGAAAGCGAGAGTAACGAGAAAGGTATCGGAACACAAACGGAAATGAGGAACCCTTATGGATTGAAGCCTAAAATGTAGTCATCTAACATTTTTTTTGGTTAGGCATTGACTCAGTGTATTTATTATAGCGGCTGCGGAGCAACATTGAATTTAATTGGGTGGAAAGTATTCCTGTCCATTGCTCAGGTTGCAGGAAAGAGAGATGATATGGGTCATAGCGAGACTAGTGATCTGCAACGGTGTGGAAGCGTTACGGAAGCAACACTTGGTAGGGGGAGGGCTGTTCGCCAAGCAGGAAGACGTAGTGATCACCAGTCATCGCTCGGTGATGCACGTGGTATTCAACTCATCGGAGATGCGGAACGAAGTGAGAAGTTTGGAAGAAGCATTCAACAATTTCCGTCAGCGAACGGAAAGGTGACGTACGAGAAATTAAGGAGTGAGATGACCCAGGTACTGGAAGTAATTCCACATATGCGAAGGTAGAGAAGTTAGATAGGCGCTGAAGGTCAGCTTACGAAAATAGTATTTGGCACTGCTGATGGGGAAGATATTCGAAGGATGAACGATACCGTAGAAGTTAAGCAGCAGGCAAAGTGGAACAAAGCCGTGCGTCATTGCCACACTATGGAGATTGCAAGTTTAGGGAAGGACTATTGAATAACACACGACCCCTACGACAACTGACAACTGACTGGAGAAGTAATGCAGAATCCCGGAGTTTCAGAAGAGGCAGTTCATCAGAATTTCAGGGAACTGCAAACCGAAGTAAAAGGCTTACGAAAGTAGTAATGATAATGTGGTTCCGGTCCTTAAAAGGCAGCACAAAGAAAGTAACACAACACCAGAAGGTTAAACAGTAAGTTGTAAGAGGTCAGCTAGCGGTAAACTTGCTGTCGCCAGAGGAGTATTTGGAGGGTCTAAGTAAAGTAAAGAAAGAACTACTGCCGGAGTTGGGGTTGGTTTCAGACCCCAAGACAAATACCTTTTATTTTAAGGTAGTCACAGTAGCAGTAAGAACTGATAGATGTAAAGTTTCCATTTCTGTTTCTATACCAGTAGCAGGAACCAAGCGCGTTACAAGTGTTCCATAGTTCATGCGTATCCTATCAAATGGGGTATACCGAAGAAATTTGTAAGAGTAAAACCACAGTGACTTTTATTAACTGCAAAAGACAAGCTAAGATATTTAAAATTGGAGGAACCAAAGTCACAAAAATGCCACCGAGGGGAAATCACAGTCTGCCCGTCTACGATAATAAGATAGGGGCAGGATTCCTGCGGAATGAAATTGCTAATGTAATCCCTCGTATTGAAGTTTTCCGTCGCTGTGCTAACTGAAATTCTGGGAGGAACAGGTCATCTATGCTCTGATGAAATAATTTAATTTTGCTTTTCGGGAAACTGTTACATACAATATGGTTATCTTCTAACTTTTATCAAGACAGTCTGCCTATAAATTAACGCTGACCTAAAAGATAAGGCTCCCTGACTCCAATAGAATTTATCCTGTGTCCTTGTGGTCCCTTGTTCTTTCTGCGAGATTTTCTACTAATCTGCCTTTCCCCTGCCATCCTTGTGCAGGCCATTATTGGTGTACCCCCACCTTCCAGTTGCAGCATTATGTCCAGCGCAGATATGAGACTTTTTTGCAATAAAAGACAACACACAGATCTCTCTTTACATAGCTGACTTCCGTCATAACCCAGTGCCACTCTAAAACAAATCTACACAACTGTGTGCTTTGCTGCACGTATCTCTTCCAGGTAACCTATAACGTCGTACTGTAAGTTGCTACCCAGGCTATTTCCTGCTCCTCCTATAAGTACGCCATTACGTCATCTTCTTCATAAGAATATTTCCACAGAGCCACTAAGCTCACGCCACTCTCTTGACGCTAGGTTTCACGATAATTCTGAACCGGCATTCAAAACACAACTTTTCATGCAGAATTTGGCTTACATGCCTGGCCCCACGTATTATGGCTCTGAACACTATGGGACTTAACATCTATGGTCATCAGTCCCCTAGAACTTAGAACTACTTAAACCTAACTAACCTAAGGACAGCACACAACACCCAGCCATCACGAGGCAGAGAAAATCCCTGACCCCGCCGGGAATCGAACCCGGGAACCCGGGCGTGGGAAGCGAGAACGCTACCGCACGACCACGAGATGTGGGCACCCACGTATTATCTATCAGTAATTAGTCTGAGGTTCTAGCTTGTTCTGTCAAGACGAAACTATTTTCGTCCAGCTACAAAAGTGAGTTCCTAAATTGCCGTAAAAGAAGGCTCATCAAACTAAAACACACGAAATATTACTCTACTCTGTCACATTAATGAACAAACTGACAGCAAGAAATGCTCAACAATTAAAATACCAATCATTCCAACAAACATTGGAGCACAGAATATGAGAATCAAATGAAAAAACAATGGAGAGCAATAAATAATAACAATCAAGTGGACAACCGAAAATGAACAACAGTAAGTAATGATGCTCAAATGGACAACCAAAAATTGATGAACAGAATCTAATGACATTAAAATGGACAACGAAAAAATGGAGGACTAAAAATAATGACATCAAGTAGACAACTAAAATAGACAACAATAAACAAAAATAATCAAATAATTACCAAAACTTGGACAAAAACAATAAAAATTCAATAGGCGACAATAAATGGTCTAGAAAAATGATGACAGTCAAATGGACAACAAAAATATGACAACATGAATTGTAAACAATGGGCTAGAAAAATAGAAACCAGTAAACAATTAGTCAGCTGTACAGCAAGAAGTGGACAACAAAAAATTATTGCAGTCAACTGGTCAACGAAAGTTCAACAACAAATGATAATGAGAAATCAATGGTCAATATAAAAGGACCATAAAGCAGACAACAAAAAATGACAATTCAGATAGACAGCAAGAAATAGACCATGAAAGATCACAGACATAAGGGATACAAAAAACTAACAACAAAAAATGAGAATCAACTGGATAAGTAATAATGTGCAACAAAAATTAACAATCAAATGGGCAAATGCAATGCAAAGCAAAAGGTGATAACAATCAAATAAACAACAAAAAATGGACGACAGATTGTAATGACACTCAAATGGATAGCAAAATGTAGCCACCCAGAATGATGACAATCAAATGCGCAACAAATGGTGACAATAAAATGCCTGAAAATAGATAGCAAGAAATGTAATACAAATGCAAAGTACAAAAAAAAGGGAAACAAAAAATGATGACAACAAAATGAATAAAAGGAACTCTACAAATGGTAATGTCATTCAAATCAGACAGCCTAAAATGGATGCCAAAGATAATTCGAATCGACAACAAGAAATGGAGAACAAAAAACTGTACAGGTAAGTGGATTACAAATATTGAGCAAAGAAATGAAGATCAATAACAAAGAAACCTGACAATATAACAGACCATAAAATAATGACATTCAAATTGGCAAGTAAACATAATGCCAATGAAATTGATAACAAAAAGAGGACTACAAAGAATAATGACGCTCATGTGGACAAGAACAAATGGATAACAAAAACTAATGAAATGAAATGGAAAACAAAAGATATGAACCCCCCAGGGGCTTAGCATTGATTTGCTGAGTACGGACTTGGCGACTCCGGGGTCCTGAGCTGGGGACTGGTCAGTGCCGCCAGTCTCCTGTCACCGTAAACCCCGGACATGCTTCAGCGACCACCGCATGGCGCAGCGGTGGAATGTTGTATGCTGCAGGGAATGGTAATCTTGGCTTGACCGCCTGGATTGCGAGGAAGGTAAACCTCTATAAAAACCCCTCAATCTTATGGTGTGCTGCGCGCCTATAAGATGCATGGCTGTTGGGGTGGAACAGTCGCAAGCGGGCAACCTCTGGGGCACCTGCCGCACCCCAGTTGTATAAGGCTTACTCAGGCACGCGGGGCTCTGTCTGAGCGGACCTTTAGTTCCCTAGCTGCTCGTGGGACCACAATGGACCCTTCGACCTCTACGTTTCCCCCTACCAGTGGATTGGGTGGGCCACTGGTAGGAAAACACACCCAATCGAAAAAGCGACTTCGTGCTGCGAGTCCTCCAGCGCCTGGTGTTACTAGAGATTTATCAGACTGTCGTAACAGAGCACATGCTGATATCCAGAATGTGTTTTTGATTGTCAAACGGAAGGAAGGTAGCTTTGAGAGAGTTTCTCCCTTTTACATCCACAAGGGTCTTGAGGGAATTGCAGGAACACTGAAATCTGTGAAGCGTCTGTGCAATGGGACTCTGTTAGTTGAAACTTCTAGTTCCCGTCAAGTCACTTCTCTTAGGAAAGCAACCTGTCTTGGAGAGTACGCTATCGAGACCGAGCTCCACTCCACTTTGAACTATAGTAAGGGTGTTGTGACATGTAGGAACTTGGTGGATATCCCCAAGGACGAGTTGAAATCTGAGTGGGCTGACGAAGGTATTGTCGACGTGCAGCATATTATGAAACGAGTCAATGGGGACCTAGTCAAATCCGACTCGTTTATTCTCACGTTCAATCGCCCGTGACTCCCAGAGCATGTTAAAGCGGGCTTCTTACGTTTGCCAGTACAGCCATATTTCCCCAATCCAATGCGCTGTTTTAAATGTCAGCGCTTTGGGCATACTACGTTGGGGTGCAATGGGATAGCCACTTGTGGTAAATGTGGTCAGCCTGCCCATGAAGGAGCCGATTGTTCATCACCTGTGAAGTGCGTGAATTGCTCTGGGAGTCACCCTGTCTGGAGCCGGGTCTGCCCCATCTATCTCGAGGAACGGAAGATACAGGAGATCAAAACATCTAAGCGCATCCCCTATGGTGAGGCCAAGAAGCTCTTTAAGGCCATGCAGCCTCCTGTGTTTACAACATCTTTCGCTTCCACTCTGCAGAAACCGGTACAGTTGGCCACTGTTGCTACACAAACGGAGGTTGCTAGTGTCAGCACTAATACCTGCATTTGCCAGTGCACTTGTGCTGCTGCGGTTGTTTTGCAACCTGCAGCTCTCCCCACAACGTCGGACAAGGCCGTGGTTGCTGACATTGGGGTACTTCCTGCACCTCCCCATATGGCACCTTCTGCCCAGGCGAGTAAAGCTCCAACTGTTGACAAGGCTCTGCATTCTAAGCCTCCCAAGACGAAGACGCCAAAGGTGAAGGTTTTGCCACCTGAGGAGACTAGTCAGGGTCAGTCCGATGATGATGCCATCTCCCTTGGGTCGCCATCGGAGCTGATGGACATTGATGTCGACCGGGGGCGATCTTCTCGCCCCAGGAATAAATTTTCGGCCAGTACGGGCTCTCCTCCAAAGCACAGGGGCAGGGTGAAAATTCAGCCACCCTGATCACTGGCTCCCATATTACAGTGGAACCTGAATGGGTTCAGGACGCATGTGGCCGAATTACAACTCCTTGTACGAGAGCGCCCCTTGTGCTTCTGTCTCCAAGAGACACATTTCCAGGCCACTGATGCTCCTTCTTTACGGGGCTATACCGTGTATCGAAAAGATGATCTGATGGGGGAAAGGGCAAAGGGTGGTGTTGCGGTTTTTGTCCATGACATGCACCACTCATCTGAGCTCCCTCTCGTTACGGACTTGCAAGCAGTTGCGGTTGACCTTCTTGTGGGGCAGAGGCTCACAATCTGTTCCGTTTACTTACCGCCTCAGGACGCCATAGACCCTGAGGCTCTCACAGACCTTATTACCCAACTCCCCCGCCCATTTCTCCTTCTGGGGGACTTCAATGCTCATAATGTCTTATGGGGCTCTACGACTACTTGCCCCAGGGGTCGCATTCTCGAAAGCCTCATGGCATCTGAAGAACTGTGCATCCTCAACTCTGGTGCTCCCACTCATTTCTGTACTGCTTCTGGGTCGTCGTCAGCTATTGACCTTTCCTTTTGCTCTCCAGCACTCGCGGATTCTGCTCTGTGGGAGGTTGCCGCTGACCTCCATTCTAGTGACCACTTCCCCCTTTGGATTCGCCTCCTGGATGAGACTGTGGCATTACCAGTGCCGCCCAGGTGGAACCTCTGCACAGCTGACTGGACACTCTTCTGCGATTTAGCTGTTTTGGAACACGGTGCTAGTGTCCACGAATGGGTCGACCATGTAACAGCCGTGATCTCCCATGCTGATGAATTGTCGATCCCACGGTCCTCAAGTCATCCCAAGAGGCGCCTTGTCCCTTGGTGGACCACTGAGTGCCGCTCAGCCATCCGAGCCCGCCGTGCAGCTCTGCGCCGCTTCAAGTGCCGTCCCTCAGCTGACAATCTTGCGGCCTTTCGGGTGGCAAGGGCCAAGGCGCGGCGAGTGATTAAAGAGAGCAAACGACGGTCATGGCAATCGTTCCTGAACTCCATCTCCCGCTCCACTAGTTCTACAAAAGTGTGGGAAGCCATCAGGAGGATCTCCGGGAAACGCAGCCAACTACCTGTCACGGCATTGCTGCATCAGGGTAGTCTACTCACGGCGCCGAGAGACATTGCCCAGACACTGGCCATGTATTTTGCCGAATCTACTGCCACTATTAACTGTGATCCAGATTTCTGCCGCTACCGCACTGCCATCGAGAGGGATCTCTTGGACTTCCGGTCTCCAAATTCTGAACCCTACAACTGCCCCTTCACAATGTGGGAACTGGATTCGGCGCTGTTTGTGGCTCATGATACTGCGCCAGGCGATGATCAAATCCTGTACAGCATGCTGCAGCACTTGTTGCTGCCATCCAAGGAAGTACTCCTGAATTGTTTTAATATGATATGGTCATCCGGCACGTTCCCTGACTCGTGGAGGGAGGCGATTTTGGTTCCCCTCCTCAAACCGGGAAAGGACCGAATGCATCCCAGTAGTTATCGGAGTATTGCTTTGACGAGCTGTGTCGGGAAGACATTGGAACGCATGGTCAACCGTCGCCTGGTTTGGCTGCTCGAGACCAGGCAGCTCCTTAGCCACTCTCAGTGTGGCTTTCGGAGATGTCGTTCAACTATAGACAACTTGACCCTGCTTGAGGCGGTCATCCAGCAGGCCTTCTTACGTAACCAGCATTGTCTAGGTGTATTCTTTGACATTAATAAAGCGTATGACACTACTTGGCGCCGCCTTATCCTCAATCAACTCCATCAGTGGGGCTTTCGTGGCCATCTCCCCATCTTCATTCGGTCCTTTCTTTCCCGCCGCCTCTTTCGATATCAGGTTGGTAATGTGCTATCTGATTTGTACGTGCAGGAGAATGGTGTTCCTCAGGGAAGCGTTTTAAGTGTCACCCTCTTTGCCGTCGCCATTAACAGTATCACGTCCAATATCCGGAGTCCTGCTCAGTGCTCCTTGTTTGTGGACGATTTTGCTGTTTTCTGTTCTTCCTCCAGTCTTGTCACTGCTAGTCGGCAGCTGCAGCTTACGATAAAGCGATTAGAGGCATGGACTGCGAAGACGTGTTTTACCTTTTCTGCAGACAAATGTGTGTGTGTTCATTTTAATCGTTCTCGACGTGCTTTTACCTCCCCTGAATTGCGTCTGAGGGGCACCATTCTTCCTTTTAGAGACACTGTGAGGTTCCTGGGCCTCACTTTTGATTCCAAGTTGTCGTGGTTGCAGCACCTTAAAGACCTCAAGGTGCGGGCCCTGAAGGCGCTGAATATTTTGAAGTGTTTGAGCCATCGGTCCTGGGGAGCAGATCGGGCGCGTCTGCTGCAGTTTTATAGGGCTTTCGTCCGGTCGCGTCTTGACTATGGATGCACTGTGTATGGGTCAGCGAGGCCTTCGTATCTGAAGATTCTTGACGCAGTACACCATGAGGGTATCAGGCTGGCCACTGGTGCCTTCCGTACCAGTCCCATCCCTAGCCTGTGTGCTGAGGCAGGGGAACCGCCGCTCGCCATCCGGCGGAAACTCCTCATGGTGCGACGAGTGTGTCAATTCCTTGCCTGTCCTCCCTCCCCTGCATACCCTACTGTTGCCCGACCGCCTATGGAACGTCTCTTTTCCAGTCGTCCAAGGGCAACGAGACCATTTGGGATTCGTGCCAAGCATTTGCTTGAGTCCCTTGGTGTGGAGCGTGTGGAACCCCAACTCCAGGGTTTTACCCACCTGCCTCCCTGGTTGCTCCAGAGGCCCAGCGTCCTTTTAGACTTGTCAGAGTACCGGAGGAGCTGCACTCCTGCGTTTGTTTTTACCTCCTTATTTTACGATATTTTAAACCAGCATCCTAACCATGTACCAGTATTTACGGATGGCTCTAAACAGGGGGACTCTGTAGGTTGTGCTGTGGTTTTCCCTGATCGAGTCGTCAAGTTACGGCTTCCTGCAGCGTTTACCATCTTTGATGCCGAATTGTTTGCGATCTTGCGGGCATTGGAGCAGATGAGATGTGTTCCCAGTCGTAAGTTTCTCATCTGTTCTGACTCTCTGAGTGCCCTTCAGACCATGCAACACTTGTACCCAGCGGATACGGTAGTCCAGAACATCCATGATGCCCTACTCCACCTGCAACGGCAGGGGAAGGAGGTTTCTTTCTGCTGGGTGCCGGGGCACGTGGGTATTAGGGGAAACGAACTGGCGGATGTGGCTGCCAAAGATGCATGTTCCCTCCCTCACGTTGTTGAATGTGCCATCCCCCTCCATGCTGTTACCTCCCTTTAGCGTTCTCGTGTTATGCGTCAATAGGAAGGGGAGTGGCTGGCAGTCGGTGAAAATAAGCTGCGTCTGGTCAAGGCCACCACGCGGCCATGGCGTACATCCTACCAGTCATGCAGGCGGGATGAGGTCCTCCTCACCCGCCTCCGCATCGGGCACAGTCCCTTAACGCACGGTTTTTTACTCCGGCGGGAGGACCCCCCCAATCTGTAGTGCTTGTGGCGTCCAGATAACTGTCCGCCACATTTTACTTGACTGTCCTTTATTCTCTGACCAGAGGGCGGTGGTTTCCTTGCCACCGGATTTGCCCTCTATTTTGCAAGACGACGCAACGACTGTGGTTAAGGTCTTACGGTTTTGTGTCCTGTCCAATTTGTTGCCTCGGATTTTAGGGAGAGGATTTTAATGTGCTGCTGGGTGACTGGTTCACCCAGGCTTTAGGTAAGAGGTCCGCCAGTCACGATTACCCACTTGTTTCACTTCGATTTCTGTTCTCTTTTCCTTGTGTTTCCTTTCCTTTTTTGGTGCGTTTCTTCTCCTCTTGTTTTGCCTCTGTATGTGAGGATTTGTAACTGCGTCAGGCCTGTACCTTTTAACCGTTCTCCTTGTTCGCTGTCTGACTTCGTCCTTTCTCCGCATGTGTTCCTGTTTCTATGCGTTTGGGCGCTGATGACCACGATGTTTAGCGCCCGAAAACCTCAAACCACACACACACACACACACACAAAAGATGGGAAAACAAATGTAGAGGAATGAACATTAAGTTAAATAATGGTAAATGCTTCTAACTGAATGAAAATTTTAGGCAATTATCAAAAATAATAGTAAATGAAGGTATATCAGTAAAAGAAATTGAGGCGAATGACTGAAAAATTGTGCGGCATGAATGATAAATTGAATTCATTAAAATAGTATATATGAATAAACATGGAGCACGAATAATTGGAAGTAATTAATATAACTGCATTAAAAAGGCAGATGAATGAAGGATAATGAATACAAAGTAAGATACTTTAATTAAAAAATTTCAGAAGTACATAAAAAACGATGTAAAGGAACATAATGTCAAGTTGCAATGTGTTACATTTGACATATGGTTAATGTTTATGTTTAGGCTTAACATTATGTTTATATCTATGATGGTGTTCATATTTATGTTTTTATTAAATTTCTTATGTTTTATCTTTATGTTTATTTGAAATACATGTTTGCCATCACCTATTCTCCTTTGTTGTACATTTTTGTCATTTGTTAATGTTTGTAACATATTTGTTGTAATTTTCTCTCATTTGTTATACATTTTTGCCATTTGTTGCTATTTTCATACATTTGTTGTAGATTTTTGCCATTTTGATTTGTTTGTTCTACATTTTTGTAATTTTTGTGTTTTTTACTTTTTGATTTGTTGTCTATATATATATATATATATATATAGTCTTTTGTGGTACTTTTGTGTCATTTGTTGTAATGTATTAATACATATCAATACTAATTAATTTCCTTTCAGAAAGTTTATATACTTTTAAAATTTTCATTTCATTTTGTATATATTCACATTCCATAGCTATTGGATCATAATGTTTTACTTCAATAACATGTTATCCTTCTGGTTATGAAATTTAACATAATTCTTGTATATATAGACATTGTCTTAGATGACAAATTTTTACCACCTGGAGCACCACATACTAATGATATAACATAATTCATAATGAACACATTTTTTGTGTGAACAATAAAATCATACATCTTTAACCATATTCTTAAATTTAATGAATAATATTTTGCTGATAAAACCAAATATGCCAAATGTTTAAATTGGTTTAATGTAGATTTATTTTTGGTGATATTTTATTACTTTTATATATATCAGCATTTCAGCAATATGTTTTCCTTTAAACTGTGGGTTACCCTTTCTTTGCTTATTGATTTTTATTTTAATATTAGTAAATACAAACAGAATCATTATAGAAATTTCTATGTGGATGGAGGAGTTAACTATTTGTTACAGTTCATATTTTATAATTTTATCTGTATGCTTCTCTAATACGATCTAACATTTCTTTTCTTGTATTTTGATGTTCTACTTTTTCAGCAGGACATTTAACTTTACATCATGGATTATGTTTTCATTAATTATTATTAACCCCTGTTTATCGTTTGATGTACCAGTATCTTTGCTTCATTGATTGGGTGATAAAGGTAATGATTATAAATGTGTTTCTTTCATAAATAGAGATGATTTTTGATTGTCTTTTGATACATCCTATTTACATCTGTTTAAATTTTCAAAAATATTTTATATATTTCAAAACATTTTTGCCTTTTACCCTTTTGACACAAAAGCTTTGGTTCTCCAACAGCATTGGTGTGTGGATGACCTCAGATGAGTAGATAATTTTACTTTTTACACCAACTAATTGAACATCAGGTGTTCAAAACTGGTACACAAATGTTATGAACAATAAAAAATTGTGGATTAAGCAACTGTTTGTCTTTTTTTCATCACTGTTGTCAGTGTCATTGCTTTTAAAATTATTGTACATGCCACTAACTCCTTAAAACAAGATCTACAAACACAATCATTGTTTAAAAATTTCTTATTGGAGAAGGAGTTTAGTAGTTATGTCCCATCGACAATGAAGCCATTAGAGATGGAGTACAAGCTGGGATTAGGGAAGAAGGATGAAGGAGGAAAGTAGCCATGCCCTTCATTTACTGTAAGTGATTTAGGGAAATCACAGTAAACCTAAATCAGGATTTCTAGATGTGGGTTTGCAATCTTACAAACTGATCTGAGTTTACCTAACTTTTCTCAATATTCTGTTATAGTTTATTTCATCTCATATTTAGTACAATTTTATAATAACTGTCTTGTATCATTTGTACACTGTATGCCACTGTTATTACTGTTTTTTTTCGAATAATATCTATTGAGTTGATACTTCCTCACACATATTGTGCAAACTAAGCATCTTTTACCTAAGTTTTTTCCATATTTGTTCTTTGCTTTATCACTTTACCTTAGAATATTATTTATAGTATACTTCATATTGTTCAAGTTATTCTCCATTTAATATACATAAAAAAGTTTATTATTATTGTCCATTTTTTGTTACTTGAGGAAAATAGTATTTTAGAGTAATTTACAAACACTTTTATTCATCTACATCTATTTGTTTATGTACTTACCTTCATTTAAAAAATATTTTACCAGTTTATATTTTCCTTTGTTTGCCTGGTTTTCATGTTTACTTATGTTCATTGTTTACTTATTTACTGTATATTTTATTGATTTACATTTCTTTACATGAATTTTAAATTGATTTACCTATATGTATGTCACCTTCTTTTTTTAATTTTGTTCATTTGCCTGAATATTTTATAAATTTGCTACAGTTTTTTACTAATGTGCCACATCTAGTATTCATTTTCTTTCATTTACTATTATTTTCCGTCAATTATGTAAAATTTTCATACATTCACATTCATTTACCATTATTTACTTCAATTTTTCATTAAATTTCTTGTCCTTATTATGTCATATTGTCTTTTTTTGTTGTCAATTATGTGTTCTCTATTTGACTGACATTAGCCTTTGTTGTCCATTTTAGTAATTATTTTTTGTTCTCCATCTGAGATGAGAACTGAGTGATATAATTTGTTATCCATGTGAGTTGAAAAGTGACCTACGAAATGTTAACAATGAAAAATAGTAGTTAAAGTGCTTGAAAATAGTATTTTTTTAAATTTAGTTTCATTACCTAGTTGTAGAACAGTAGTTTGCTAATATCTTTAAGAAAATTAGTGACATAGTTGTAGATATTTTAAATAATATTACTGGTTGTGATTAGCTGAACACTAAATATGGAGAAAAAATCTGTGTGAAAGTAATAAAGAGGACTGGATATTAAATTTTTTTGAAGGTGAAAATTTTAAACTGAGGTATAAAGGAATAAAAAAATAAGGCTGTTATAATCTATACGATGATACAGGTTTTATAGAATAAAAATGAGGAAATGATCAAAAACTTACATATCTGCATTTTTCCTTGAAATTTTGCAATTTTGCTTTGAATTATTTTCAACATACTTGAAAAATCATTGGAAAAATGTGGCAAAAGTTAGAAATTATTCTTGAAAATGCGCCGAAAATCGTAAAAATGTTTCAAACAAGAAGAAAAGTTAATATGTTCGAATAAATGACATGTATTTTATGTATTTGTGTCTATTTGAACTCTTTATCACAAAATCATCTTTTGTGTTAGAAATTTTGCTATTTAACGTGCTTTTCCTTTAATTGATTTTTTAAAACATACATTTTGCGCTAAATTACGCTAGTAGCCTCAATATGTATCACCATTCACCTTTCAGTTTTAGAAACAGGCCGACCAACTTTCGTGTATGTCACAGAACTCCTTCTCAGTATTACGACTTTTTTCCGTTATTATGGTAAATCTTATTATTTACATAATCGCTGGTGGTGTGTATATCTACATATATGCGTGCTTTTACCAAAATATGTTGAGACCTGACAATGTCTTCTAAGTGCCTCATATTTTGTCAAGTTCTGTATTTGGGTATATTTTCTCACTTTAGCTGGAGTGCATTTCTGGTAGTGAGGCACCAGTTCTGTACATGCTTGTTGCTAAGTTCACAGATCTATCGAAACGAATATATCAGCGTCTGCTAGGACTGGACAGCACATTTAGATACATCCTGCCATGATACCGAATGCTTCAAATACTAATGGGTAGTTGGCATATATAGAAAGACACACACACACACTTGTAATTGGAAGTCTACCCACTACAGTACTGTCACTTAAACAACTGAGCTATATTGGCTGCACAAAACACCGGGCGTATCAAGAAGAATCGCAAAAACTTACACAGCCTAAAGTACACTATAATAGATGCACAAATGTGCCAGTAATCACGAGTCCGCAAACGAGTAGTTTGCGCAATAATCACGACTGTATAGTTCCATGCCACCACTGTTGTCATTGTAAACATTGTCCCAGTTAGTACACATTACTTTGACATTTAGACTTCACTATTGGGTTGTACATCGTAAATAAATCAATTTCACATATGGGGTATATATAAAACGAGGTGTTCGAAGGGTTTTCCTTCACATCTGGGTGCAATATTGTACTCGTTTATGCAATGATTTTCGAATCCTTTCGAAAATCCCTGGATCATTCCGGAATTCTTGACAAGGATGTACAACTCCCTGCTCCATTTCTTCATCCGCGTTAATGTGTGTGCTATACACTTTGCTTTTCAGGTGACCCCAGACACAAAAATGAAAAGGAAGTTGCTCAGGTGATCTTGGAGGCCGAAGTACAGGTCTACCTCGATCTACCCATTTTTGGGCGTATCTGCTCGTTAGATGCCGTCTCACACCAGCTGCACAATGTGCCAGATCTCCATCATGCATGTACCACATACACTGACGTTGCTGAAGGCGAACATCCTCAAGCAATTGTGGAAGATGACGCCGCAGAAAGCTAAGGTACCTCCATCCATTAAGTTGTGGTGGAAGAATGCATGGCCCAATGAGTTGCTCGCCTAGTACCACTAAGCACACAATCAGTGAGAAACGTTGTTGATATGGTGGCTCATGAACAGCATGTTGGTTTGTTTCACACCACAAATGTGTATTATGATAGTTAAACACTCCATTGCATACAAATCCTGCTTCGTCTGCAAATAAAATGTTACATGCTAAACGATGGACGACTACAGCCTGCTACCACTGACAAAACATTGCTCTCAGAACAAAGTCCGCATCATTGAGATGTTGAACTCGTTGGAGGTGGTAAGGATACAGTAAACTGCAATGTAAAATTCTCAAAACGCTACTGTGGCTTACTACAGGTACTTGTGTGGCAGTTCTTCCTGTCAAGGTTCCTGGAGAGTGTTGTACTGTTTCCAACAATATATATCAACCTCAGGCACAATGCGTGGAGGCCTGTTTCCTGCTCTGCCATGTGCCAAACCCCCGTGTTCTCTCGGGCTCTGATGGACCCTTACAAAAGTACGACTTTCGGGTTGTCTTCGATCAGGATATGTTTCTTGGTACATGCGTCCAGCCTGCCATGCATAGCCATTAGCCCTACCATACATGAAATGTATATCTGCATACACTTCATTACTATATGGTTCCATTCTACCTACAACACAGCACACGTGGCACTCCTTAGAGCGAGTGATACCCTTTGAGACTGTGTACTGTATCCATCCTGTACGTACCACGTGTATGGTGTGATTTCAACTCCACCTCTCAGCAATGTTCCGTTATGTAAACAGCGAACATAGGACAGCCTCAAGTGCGCAAGAGGGAAACCCGACCATGTTACAAACAACGCCATCAGTGGCAGCTTGGGACCATATCCTACATTGGATGTAATATTTAAAAAAAAAACATCAGACTCTTTCTTTATCTTCTTTGCACGTTTACAATAATTCCCATATAAAGCTTTCTGATATGCAATAAATTCCATACATATTTCCTTGAAACCAGTGGCACCTCACTGTACTCTGGCTTTTCACATGTACATTTAATCTCCTTCTTTTTCAGCTGTGTATTGACGCAGGAACAAAGGTACTCTTCGAAATCAGCAAAATGTAGGACATTTATAACATCACCTTCTGCAGAGCCTTTACCTGACAACCACCTACTCAGTCCTCTAATCCAAGGTGTAATGCTGTAACCATATTGTATAAATTCATAACTCAGGCATGCCATAGATAAACACACTTTTCACCCAATTTCACACATAGTGTTGAGTCATCATACACTTTTGCAATAAACAGTGTCACACCAGTTAGGCAAATCTCCCGTGGGGTATGAATTTGATAACACTCTGAGGTCATCTGCTCATTGATGTGCTCTGCACAGCGTATACTGTCCCAGTCGGAATTATAAATAGTTTCTCTAACACCATTCAATGCTTCTTTAATTTCTATACTCAGTTGCAAGCCCCAGTCATGATGTGCTTTGGTACCCAAATTTACACATTTCTTGCCACTATGAGAATTGTGTAGAGCTGAAAAGCATGGACACAATAGATGCCCTCTTAATCATAGCATCTGCACTCTGCCTCTGTACCAGCACAGGTATGTTCTGCTGGGACAGGTCACATGTCGATGACCAGTGCTGTTCTGCATCTTGTTGCTTAGGACGACCAGCAGCACTTGAGGCATTGGGAATCGACTCTGCAATCTCATCACACAAATCGATGAGTGGGACAGACTATAACAGCTCCTTGTCCTGGTCAAAAAGTGGGGTAAGTGTGGAACCTTGTTATCCACAGCATCTGCTATGCGCTACCACATGGATGTTCTGGCAGGATTGGTCATATGTCAGTGACCAATACTGACCTCTATCTTGCTGTTTAGAACCATCAGCCACATTCGCAGGATCAGGTACAGACTGGGCATCCTCATCACCCAAATCGATGATCAGGATGGACCATAACAGCTCCTTGTCCTGCTCTAGCATGTAGGTAGTGTGTGGTACAGAATCGCATGTTGTCGCTACATATTCGGACGCAATGGAGGTTGCTGCTGCTGCTGCAGGTCCAGAGCACACTGCATGCCTCAACAAGACTGTAGCTGAGGTTGCTGTATTTCCTAATATGGCAGTCCTCAGCAGGTCAATGGTTACTGATAAATAAGGAGACAGTGTCACGTACATGCCAAGACACGAAGCAAATAATAATAATGCTAACTACAGACGGAGATGTAATATGCAGTACTTCCTTCACTGTATTTCGACTGCTGCTGCTGATGCTTCATGAATCTTCTTTTTCTGCTGCTGCTAATGGATGACTGAGTGAGACTGAAGTTATGGAGCTGTTGAGCCCACTTTATATATCCTCCAATGACAACACTAGATACAGTGATCCTATAGGCCAAATCCTATCACATGACCGAATTCAGCATTTCTATTACATCCCACCCGTTTTTTCTGGGCTGCCGTCTTGCATTACTCTGCAGGAGGGGTTGCGGTTGGGAGAGGAGAGAAGTAATAGGGCAGAGCATGTAATATTTCTTTATATTCGATTAATTATTCTTATACAATTCTACCCCTGAATGACGTTTACTAATTTTCTATCTTCATATTCCTAGAATCCATGCGTAAAGTAGTTTCATACAGTAGCTATGCCATGAGCGCATAATTATTCTTTGTAGTACTGTCTCTGGTGGCTGTTAGAAAAAAGCTTCCGAGATTATCTTCGTGCCGATTGGCCTGAGCATTGTTTGAAGAATTGTAATCTGAATATTGAGATTTATGACAAAAGATAACTGATACTAAATTGTACGATTAAAAGGGAATATATGTATGTATATATATATATATATATATATATATATATATATATATATATATATATATATATATTGCTCATTCATACAAAAGATGTGTAACAATTTACATTATTTGCATTTGAGAATTAATGAGATTCATCGATATATTGCGTAGTTGTTAATCAGAAGGGAAGTTCCGAAAGACTGGATTCGAACCTGCATTTAATAATCCAAGAGCTCCATTACTTCTGCGGAAGGTTAAACTTCATCAAAGCCAAATATCAACTTGAACTGAGGTTTCCCGACTGATCATGCAACGCTCCCAAAAATAGGAGGCATTTTATTTGTACAGAATGCCGCAAAGAGCGAGCCTGCAGAGAAGAAGAATCATCGCCTGATTTCATTCTAAGAAGTAAAATTTCTGAATCATCTTGAGTGACTGAGTTATGACTGTGTTTGCTATTATGAATGATTGATTGCTCGAACGAATTGACAACTACTTAACTACTTTATTACATAGATAGGAGGAAAAATTACAGTGGCGCCAGTGTGACAGGACTCTCTCGGATTGTTGTATAATATATGTATTTTTTGTTTCATGAAAACCAACGAGAACGAGAGGTAACTAATCTGAAGAGAGATTCGGTGCCCACAGTAAAAGATTGCTGATATCAGGGAACGATTTCAACTATTGGACAAGACCTATACTGCAGAACGAGGCCAGATAATTCCAATTTTAACATTTTGTAGTTAAAATAGTTTGAAATTAATTTAGAAAGAACTTTTTTCCAGATAGTAGTTAGATTGTAGAACTGTACATTGTGGGATTCTCGTATCTGGACATTGAACTTTATACCATCTGTGAAGTAATTTGAAAGCTAAGTGTGTCTACGACAGTAAATTTGAAACTGTATTTAGTGACTAGAACCTGATATTGACAGTTATTTAAGAAAATATCGAAAGATCACAAAATCTCTCGCAGGAGGATTTAGAAACAACGAGAATTAGGGAACAAATTTCTCAATCTTCGTGTGACATTCCGTCCACGTCAAGATCCGATGTAGACAGAACTGGAACGTCACAAGTTAGATTTGATATAACGGATAGCCACAGGGAAGAGTACGAGCAGGATGATTTTTGGAATCGTAGTACCATTGAGGAAAAGATGATTAAACAGAGACAATTTCAAATCTTTAACCCTGACAAAAAGAATGTTCATCCTGTAGTCCTTATTCGAAGTTTCAGAGATCAATTTCCACGATCTTGGACAGATTGGCAAAAGATTAGTGTTGTATCTGGATATATACAAGGATCAGGAGCATTGTGGGCATCCGAACGAACATCTTCCTCTAAATGTTATAAAGAATTTGAGCAGGCTTTTCTAGCAGAGTATTGGTGTGCTGGAATAAAAGATAGACTTAGGCAGGAAGTATTATATCCTGAGCCTTTCTCATTTTCTAGAGGATCTCTAAAGAGATATTTTGAGGAATACATTAATAAATCTTTGTATCGGGATATACCGATTCCTTTGCCGGATATAATTAGGATACTCAAGTCCAGACTACCCACCAGTATAAGGAATCAACTCTTATATATAAATTATAAGGATATAGACTCATTTGTGACTACGCTTGATCATATTGATATAATTGAGGAGGACAATAAAAGATCAAGAGAAATGTCATATCAAAGAAGAGCAATAGAAGCAAATCCGAGCTGCAACTCGAATGGGAATGGCAGTAATGGTAGCAGTAACAATAATCATAACCAACTACACTATCTGAGGGGACTTAGAAATGGAAAAAATGGAAACAGTAATTATTACCATAATGGAAACTTTAGTAATGGTGCAGCTAGGGGCTATTTTAGGAACAATAGGAATTCTAATCGATATAATCCAATGTATGACAACACAAGGCAGTTCTACCAACACCAGTGGAACAACAACAATAATTACACGAATCAAGCAAGACAATATCGATCGAATTCACCATAAAACACCAGTGGAACAACAACAATAATTACACGAATCAAGCAAGACAATATCGATCGAATTCACCATAACAACCGAAAATCACTGAAGTAGCTGAAGAGACAAGTACCAATCGGACCAACAATCAGTCAAACTAAACATGACCGCACCGTGCCTGGAGGAGTGCTCAGGGGATCTGTTAGGAGCGAAACAGTAAAATTACAATTGCTAAAATATAATGATGGTGAGCTATTGACTGAAGAATTAACAAAGGATTTAACAACGTGTCATAATGATAGATCGAGTGTTCCAGTATCAGAAGTATTTGTTGAAATAGAGGAACTTCCAACGAATGTGATATTAGACACCGCCACTTCCGTCAAAGTCATCTCAGGCGCTCTTTTTAGGAGAATTATTAGGAAGAAGAAGGTACCAATTTTGCTGGTACAGAACTGCAAAATCATCAGAGCTGTTGGAGCACGCTCTCCCAATGTCAAAATATAAACACAGTTAGGATGAAAATGGGAAATGTAGCAATAAAATGCACATTCCTTGTAGTGGAGAAGTTATTAGTGGACTGTATTCTTGGTATTGGGAGTATGCAGGAGTACGATTTTCAGATTGATCTTTTGGAAGGAATAGTTAAATATAGATTAAGTGGAGAAGAGATAGCACTGGATTTAAATATAAAGGAGACGGTGCATGAGAAATATTGTCGCAGTGCCATAATTCAATTAATTGACACTATAAACGGTCGTTGGAAGGAGCTTTCAAGGGATTTGATACAACAGGAGGACTTTAACCGAACAACAATAATAAAAGCTAGTGAATCAAATCAGCTTACCGGAGAACAAAGGCAGCAGCTTCATTATTTGTTAGAGGCATATGAAGAGATCTTTGATGAGAAACCAGGAATTATTAAATGGTATATTGGTCACCTACAAGTGAAGCCACATCAAACTTACTGTGACACGCACTATCCGATCCCCTGGCACATAAAACAATCTGTTCAAAGGGAGATAAACAGAATGTTAGAATGGAACTTGATTGAGCCATCAAATAGTCCATATTGTCCTCTGCTCTTAGTCGTTCCAAAACCTGGAGGCAATGTAGGATTAGTTCTGGACGCGAGAGAGATTAATAAAATAATAGTACCTGCAAGAACTCATCCGGAAAATATAGATGAATTAATTCAAAATTTCCAAGATGTTCCGTACTTAACTAGTGTTGATTTAAGAAGTTCGTACTGGCAGGACCAAATGGATGAAGAATCTAGGAAATATACCACATTTATCTATGCTGGGAGAAGTTACCGCTTTAGAGTTGTCCCGTTCGGACTTAATATTAGTGCCGGTATATTTATTTCAGCACTGGATTATGTTCTTGGACCAGAATTGCATAGTCGTATAACTGTGTTTGTTGACGACTTACTAATAGCGACGAAAATATGGGAAGAGCATTAGCATATTTTGGAAAGGATGTTTGCTGTTTTTAAGAAAACCGGAATTACAGTAAACTTACAGAAGTCTCATTTTGCTTTACCACAAAGTAAGTTTTTAGGACATATGATAGATGCGAAAGGTATCCTGCCTAGCAAGAAGAAGATAAGTGCAATTCGAAATTTTCCATTACCACGGAATAATAGACAACTGAAGGGATTAATAGGTATGGCATCGTTCTTCCGCCGTTTCATAAAGAATCAAGCCATGAATTCTGAGGCATTAAACCGGCTTCTATGGAAGGATGTGCCATGGCAATGGACTGAAGAATGTGAACTAGCTTTTCGAGACATTAAAGACCAACTCGTTAACACATCCTTATTATATCACCCTGATATGATTTGTGAGTTCTGTCGGTTCACGGATTCATCGGATGTTGCATTAGGTGCTTGTTTTTTCCTAATAAGGAAAATAAAAGGGGTACCAACATTCTGCCCGATAGCATTTGCTAGTCGAGTGTTATCGCCCTGTGAAAGAGCCTACACGACCACAGAACTCGAAGCACTTGCAGTTATCTGGGCATTCAAGAAGTTTAACTCTTATTTATATGGTTCGAAAACGATTGTGTATTGTGACCATCAATCACTAACCTTTTTGCAAACATGTAAATAATTACATCTCAGACTGTCACGTTGGGCAATGACACTACAACAGTACCAATTTAGAATTATTCATGTGTCTGGCAAAGAAAATATTATTGCAGATGCACTGTCATGATCCCCAGAAGGTTTAGCGCCGGAAATAGAATCAGTAAGTACTTCGGATTTCCCAGTATTACTGTTGAAGGACAATATCTACAAAACTTATTATGTACATCTTTGTAGAGATATGGGAAATTTACAACGAAAAGACCCTCGATGGAAGAAGATAATTCAGCTAAAGGAACAACAAAATTCAAGGGCTAGTTTAGATCGTTATAAATTAGTAATTGGAGTATTATTATTCAGGTGTGGGAAGGACAACAATCCACGGCCGTGTGTATGTACCCTGAAGGAATATGAGGAAAAATTAATTTGGTTTACCCACTTATCATGGGGACATTTCGGTGTGATCAAATGTGCCAATAAAATAGGAGCATACTGTTAGCATATTAGGAGAAAAGTGCACCAAACAATACCAAACTGTTTACTCTGTCAAAAGGCAAAACTGGGTAATAGAGGCAGTAAGCATGTTCTGCATTCAATTATTTCACGAGAGCCAAGGGCGTTAATTTCGTGTGATATCTGCTGCCTTCCCCCACGATCAAGAGAAGGAGTCAAATTTATTGTTGGATTCTTTGGAGTATTTACAAAATATGTAAAACTGTGTCCATTAAAGTGTGCTACTGCCAGAGCTGTTGCAGTGAGATTGGTGCATGACTATCTTCTGCATTTAGGTTTACCGAAATCCATAATTACAGATAATGCCAGAAATTTTACCGGATTTAAATGGAAGCAAACATTAACACAGCTTGTTATTCGACAAATTTTGACATCATGTTATCATCCACAAGGTAATTCAATAGCGCGAGTTTTCCCAGAATTAAACCGATTCATACATGCATACATACTGTCACAGTAAACAAACATAATGGGCTGGTTATTTGTCAGAATTTGAACAAATATTTAATAATCTGACACATACCTCAACTAACTTTACTCCAACAGAGTTTATGTTTAGTCAGATTGAAAGGAACTTCTGGATAAACCATCTGCCAAAGTGGGAGGAAAAGATTCGACTCGCACTTGTCAATTTAACTAAAAAGGCAATACAACGGAAATTGACATATGATAAACGGATTCACCGGATATAGACGTTTCAACTTGGAGAAAAGATTTTATTGAGGCGACACATCCATTCCTCGAAACTGATGAAGAACATACAGAAATGAAATCTTATTTATACCGGACCATATATTATTGTAAATATACCAAATCCTGGATCATACTTGTTGGCATATCCCGAATCGAAAAGAATAAAGGGATTAAGAAATTTTTTGAAGGATTGTAGATCTGTGATACCAAATATGGAAATGAATTTAGAGTGGAATTTGACTATGAGTCGAATGTGTATATAAATATCAAGATGTTTATGTTGTTAAGAGGGTAAGAGACAGTGAGATTATTCCTGTGATGGTTTAGCACAAAATTTTGAGATAGGTAGAAGAATTTGTTAATTACTAGTGTTTGTAAGTGTGGACTATGAGCAGAAGCCATAGTGATATACAATGAAGTGCATCTACATTTCCTCAAGAAACGGCACTTATGTGGGAATTGCGTGTGAAACTTGAACAGTGCGGGATATGTAGGTAAATATGCTGTGTGTATGATGTGCGCTGTTCGCGCGAAAAATCAAATGAATTGTGAAATGAAGAACAGTCGATAATGTCACTGCTGCAAACAATTGAAGAAACTCTATGGTTGTGCGAGAGAAAATTATTATAATTTTTAGATTTTTCATTATGCCTTCTCTACCAGGATAATTAATTTAAGAATTTTAATTAACATTCTAAGGATAGCAGTTTGTGTGTTTCATATTATGGACATAGTTGTTGAAATATATTTCCATAAATGTTCGTGAGAGAATGAAGAAGATTTTGCGAGTGGATGATTTGTTAAATCAACATATGTCATCATTAATTATATTTATTTGCAGGTGGAACTATAAATCAATTAATTATAAGAATAATAAAAAAAATTCAGAGAATTTTTTCTAGTCATTATTCCTTTTGTGGAGTTAGTGTCATATGCCTGTGCTTAAAATTTTTCATCAGGTGTAAGCTTAAATTTTACCATAATTTCGCAATTGAAAGCAAACCTCAGATAGATTCAATGCTCTACTTCCACCTGCACTATAACAAAACGAAGATTAGAAAAAAAAATTGAGAGGAATACATTTGATATGAGTTACAACAAAATTTAAATGCACACGGTCTATTTGGCAATGTTTTGGACAATCAGCGGTTATAATACAAAAAAATTCGCGATTGTCAAGACTGATGGATGTTCCAGTCTAGTACAGATGGAAGAATATAAGAATCCACTCCGATTTTGACTTCAGCGATGAAATATGGACTTCGTTGCCTTAATCCACTCTCTTCCAGGGATTTATTCAGTCAGAACCTTTTCTTGTTCTACTGTAAACCTGTTCCATGTTCACGTCCCTGACCATCTGTTCCTGAGATCATTTTGCTGTTTCTATGGCACATTACCAGCTTCTGTCCTGTACCATAAGCCATCGCCTGTCCTCCGTATCACCTCCACCAAATGCTGTACCTCGCCTACCCGCTATCCGTACCCAGTGTTCCTGTTCCATCGACTTCACAACGAGATGGCCGAGTACATCGTCGGAAGAAGAATTTTGAAAATTTTTTGGAGTACTATTGTACAATTTTTTTAGGCTATGAGGCACTTTTCCTTCGATCTAATCTATGGAGCTTCTATATATTTCAAAATTACTGGATTTAGGCTTTCCTATCTTCTTTAATACCTGAGATGGGGTCAATTCTTTCGGGTTTTCCAGGGTTTCCCTGTGAAGGCCAGTTCCCAAATGGGTAGACCTTTTTCGTAATTACACCAATCTACATCTTCCCTTCTTATGTACTCAGGATGCGGGTATACCCGGGTACATGTAAAAGCTACAGCTTAGGTATTCTCGTAACTTACTGTCTTAACATGTTACCCATACTCTCTATAGTAAAATTCTATGAATTCAAAATATTCGTCTTTTGAATAAACAACCCAACTAATTTTTTTCTGTTACCTCGCACAGTGTATTATAATTAACTTTGCTCGCTGCGAGGGGAAATTGTAATATATCTTTATATTCGATGAATTATTCTGATACAATTCTACCCTTGAATGAGGTTTACTAATTTTCTATCTTCATACTCGCAGAATCCATGCGCAAAGTAGTTTCATACAACAGCTATGCCATGAGCGCATAATTATTTTTGTAGTACTCTCTCTGGTGGTTGATAGAAAAAAGCTTCCGAGATTGTCTTCGTGCCGATTAGCCTGAGCATTGTTTGAAGAATTGTAATCTGAATATTGAGATTTATGACAAAATATAACTGATACGAAATTGTATGATTAAAAGGGAAACATATATATATATTGCTCCTTCATGCAAAAGGTGTGTAACAATTTACATTATTTGACATTTGAGAATTAATGAGATTCATCGATATATTGCGTAGTTGTTAATCAGAAGAGAACTTCCAAAAGACTGGATACGAACCTGCATTTAATAATCCAAGAGCTCCATTACTTCTTCGGAAGGTTAAACTTCTTCTGAGGTTTCCCGACTGATTATGCAGCGCTCCCAAAAATACGAGGCATTTTATTTGTGCAGATTAGCAGACTGCCGACAAGCGCGAGCCTGCAGAGAAGAAGAATCATCGCCTGATTTCATTCTAACAAGTAAAATTTCTGAATCATTTTGAGTGACTGAGTTATGACTGTATTTCCTAATAGGAATGACTGATTGCTCCAACGAATTTAGAACTACATAACTACATAATTACATAGATAGGAGGAAAAATTACAAGCAACAGTGCCCTCTGGTGATGGTGTTGTGCACTACACCAGTTGTTCTCCGAAACTCAAGGTAAATGTACACAAAATTTAATATTCCTGTCAACAAACTTGAATTTCCCACCATTTTCCCAGGCCAACGTCTTGGATTACGTAACAGTAGGAGAGGGGGGAGGGGAGGAGGCTAGTAGTGCCCTGAGGGGTACACACATTCCAGCTGGGGAAACCGATGAAACCTTCAGGGATAGGGCGATAATTAATTGATCAATTAATTAATTTGCAATATTATTTTGACATCAATTTAATATCAAAAGTGTGCAACAACAGTCTTTATACCACTACTAACTTACAGACACTTAATGGTTATCTTCTATGGATCTTCAGTTCAAGAATTAGTGCCTTATCGTTTCACCATCCGTACTCCATCGTTCACGTGTGTGGTTATCTGCTATGGATCTTCATGTTCAACAATGTGCACTGAAACGTGTGGTCTGAAAGGCTTTTGTGTGCATCAGCACTGTACTCTGCCACCAGATATCCACCGATCCCTGCTTCTGTCGACACAGAACGCGCTAGCATCTGGCGTCCATGTTCTGTGATGAGACATTTTTACAACATTTTGTCATCTACTGGCGGTTTCAATGTGCTTCAGTCACTTTTCACAGGTGCTCTGGAGATTCTCATTCCCAGGCCCCAGTGTATAAAAAAATATACTCCTTTGTCAATCTCGCTTGTGAACTTCCGAGATCGCTTCCCGTATCAACGCTAGAGAGCGACCCGTTAGTCTCTACCTTCTTATGTACTTCCTTTACCTTGTCACATGCTTGCAGCGCCACTAGGTGACAGTTCGCCTCACGCTGGACAGTGATATACATTAGCACTTACGAGACTGCTCTACAGATCAAACTTCAGTGCCTGGCAGAGTCTTCTTCGAACCACCATCAAACCATCTCTCTAACCGTCCTCTTTAAAATAATGTGTGCGAAAAATAAGCTGCCACCATCCATAACACTGATTCCTACACCTTTTACCCCTCTGCCGGTGTGACAAAAGCTTCCATCCTCTCCCCTCTCCCCTCTTCCCTACCTTCCACATACGTCGTACATGCCGCCGCTTCCACTCCCCGTTCTCCTTCTGCAGTATGCCGATGACACTGCCTTCCTTGCGCTCGCCCCCACCCTGATACGCTCCCAACACCTTCTCCTTCTTATCTGGACCAGTTCACCACTTGGTGTAACCAGTGGTTGGTGAAGGTCAATCCTTCGAAGACCCAGGTGATCCTTGTGCTCTAAACCACCCTTCGGTCTCCTCAATATCTGTATCACTATCTACGGCCGTCCTATCACCCTCACACCCACCCTCAAGTACCTTGGCGTCCCACTTGACCGTCGCATCTTGTGGACCCCCCATCTCGAGACAATCCAAGCCAAGACAGGCTCCCGACTCTATCTCCTCTAGCTCCGTTCTGGCCACACATGGTGTCAGGACCCGTCCACCATCCTCCACACCTATAAACCCCTCAACCGCCCTATCCTCTGCTATTTCCATCCCTCCTGGATCTCTGCCCCCCCTACCTTTTATAAATTCCTTCAAATCCTGGAACACCATGCACTCTGCCTCGCCTATCGCATCCAGCTCCCCTCGCCCACACCAATCCGGCATGACCTCATTCCATTCCCGCACCTCCTCCTTTTAATCGAATGGATACGGATCCACTACACCTCCGGCAAACGTGATCCCCCTCATCCGCCTGTCTCTCCCATCCTTTCCCACCCCAGTCTGCTGCCACACCTGTATTCCCACGTCCCACCTGCTCTCCTTCTCTCCATTTTCCATACCTTTGCCCAAGGTGGCTTCTGCCAGCTCCCCCTCCCTGATGATGCCCTCATACCCTCCATCTACCCCTCCTACCAACTTTGAGCCTCTCCTTCCACCCCCTGTGTTTTCCTGGTGGTACCCTCTCTCCCTCCTCTCTTTCTCCCTCCCTCCTCTCCCCCGAGGCTTCACCTACCCCCCTACCTTCTTTCCTAACCCTCCTCTTCCTCTGCCACTGGCATCTACATCCTCCCTTCTCCCTCCTCCTCACCTTTTCCCCTTTGGCAGGTCCCCAGACTCATACATGAACAGTGAACATTGGCGCGTGGGAGATCATCGTCATCGGTTTTTTGTGAGCCGTTGCGTTAGTGCCTTACTGTTTCACCATCTGTGCTCCATCGTTCACGTGTGTCGTTTCTTTCATCTACGTTCGTATACCAGTGCTGAACGTTTACTATATTTCGCTACGCCTCTGAACATCTGCATGTATTGTACTTTGTGTGTGTCGACTATTTTTTTATCCATCGTTTTGTTTTTGTTTCTCTATATTTTCCTCTGTACTACTTGTAATATCTGTGGCCGAAGAGCGGCGTAGTTTGCCGCTGCCAGCCTACCTTGTATAAGATATTAAAATGACAATTAAAAAGAGCGCTTAAATTCTTTGCTACAAGTTCTGATTTCTCTTTTCTTGTTACGACGATCCTTTCTCCTTATGTAGGTTGGCGGCAATGAAATATTTTTGCATTGAGAGGGGAAAGTTGACGACCGAAATTTCGTGACAAGACGTTGCCGCAACGAAAAACGCCTTTGTTTTAGTTTAAAAAATGGTTCAAATGGCTCTGAGCACTATGGGACTCAACTTCTGAGGTCATCAGTCCCCTAGAACTTAGAACTAGTTAAACCTAACTAACTTAGGGACATCACACACATCGATGCCCGAGACAGGACTCAAACCTGCGACCGTAGCGGTCTCGCGGCTCCAGACTGTTGCGCCTAGAATCGCACGGCCACTCCGGCCGGCCCTTTGTTTTAGTATCTGTCACTACAGCTCTCTCCCCTGCATCGTAATACTTAGGTAATGTATCGGCTCACCAGTGTATTATGAAATAATGTATTACAAAATATATATGGGTAGTTTCGGATCATAGTTCTAGTTCAGAATTTTATTGTTAAAAATATAGTTATATTGAAAAATAAAGACTTTCAAGCCTATCCGGTACCGTGTTAGTAAAGTGGAGCAAGCAGAGCATTGTCAAAGAGATGGAATCAGCTGTACACTAATTAACACTATCCACGTTTACTTACATACAAAGGTTGAACGCCGAATGTAGAGTGTCACATGTACACAATATGGATGCATCAGATGACAATGCTTTAATTTTTGACGTCGTAAGAGGATTTAGGGATAACATGCACGTAGTTAAGTCCCTTTATATTTGCTCTACTCATCATCATCAGCATTAGCAGTGTTACTAAATAAAGTTCTTTTTCTCTTGCGATAACACAGTAATTCGTTTAATTATGTGGATAAATTCTATAGGTACTCGTATTTCCAGGTAACTAAAAGAGACACTTCCTACTGGCAATATAATTAAAATCCTTAAACCCCGAATTGACCATTCTACAAATGTCAATGCTTCATCTGATTGGGCCTGAGTTTATACGTAATAAAAATCTTGTTTAATTATAATGAATACCACATAGCAGAGGAACATAATATTCAACATTCAGCAATACGATATTCTACGACTTCACCTCAGCTGCAGTTCTATTAATTCATAAACGAGTACTCTTTTTCTGCCAGACAATGAAGCTTGAAACCCTAATAGAACGTTCCACTCCAGGACTGGTTCGCCTATGGCTTCTCTTTCGTCACTGCCTCCTAAATGTGGACATATAGCGATCAAAAAGAGGGGGACGTCAGCTCGTACATTTCCCTCTGTTTTGATTTCTTATTATTTTCTCCTAACAGCTGTATTTATTGTTTTCCACTATGTACCATGGTTTTTGGTCCAATAGGCTTCATCCTAAGGTACATAACTTGGTATTAATTTGTGAATGCGTGACACTTGCCTAAAGGTGAAAGCCTTTCCTCTTAAATTAATTTCAACTAGTGATAAACAACAAATATAGCAAATAGGGCATAGAAATAATGAAATTAGCGTAAAGATTTTTTACTGACCGTAAAAGGACTTGTTTATTGATGATTTCACTGTATTGTAATTGCACGAACCCAAATGAAGTAACTCAGCTTACTGGACTTAATTTCGTCTCAAAGTTTGTGACAGACTGGGCTCTTGTTTGTATTCACCACTAGTATGTTGTTACATACCACAAAAGGAAAAGGAAAGGAGATTATGGTGTGATGTGTGTAGACAATGGGACTCATGTACAATTTTGTTTTCAATAATATGTTACAATAATTCCATAAACATTATCTGGATGATAAAGGTTATGAGTCTCGCTAACATGTGGCATAAATGCAGTAAAAGCGATCAGTTATAAGTCAGATTCCCACACTGGTTCACAGAAGAAAGTGCTGAAGTTCCTTCCCCTGCTGTTTTCTCGGAACGGCTATTTCGCTTTACTTACAACCCTGCGTGGGACGACGTCGACCACCCTGAATTTTAACACTACAGCCACACTTGAAAGTTTTTATCTTTTACTTGAGTTGACACGAGGTCCCGAGCACTTAAGATGTCGTTATGCTGCGTCAACACCAAAAGTCCTTCAACTTACATTGCCCTGGCGCTCAGCTACAAGAAGAAAAAGACGAAACGTCCCCCGTGACATCGATCAGGAGAGCGGAACTGGTCGTGAAGGGTGCGGAGGAAGAGTTACGAAGTCTTCCAAACATTTCTGGATGGTCTCTTGTGAAATTATAATAACGATCTGCTTGTAATAAGTGTCCACAGTAATTTTTAAACCAATATCAGCAACGTTGTTTCTAAAATTATAGTTATGGAACTTTAACATGCACAGGTGCATCAGCACTCTTACTCTTGTTTATTTCGCACAACTATGTCGATTTCTGGACAAAAATCGTTAACAAGTCGTGTACTCCAAAAATAAGAGGAATTGGGTGGACACATAACAATGCTATCGCTCAGAATCTTAAAATATGTCACTGATATTATATTTTTAACCCGTTAACCATGCCTTTGACCATGACAAAATGCACTGCCTGACAAAAAATTAAGCATCCAGAAGATATTATTAATCCTCAATAACTTCATACACGTGTACTTCATCGAGGGCGTGCAGTAGATTTAGAGTTGGAATTCACCAGCTGCGACACAGTCGCTAATATAAGCAGTGATCCAATACTGTCAATTGATTTTTTTTATTCCAGTCTCTGATCACAATATAAATTCCTTTGAAGATGAGTGGTTTCAGTCAGTAATGACTATCTACACATCTACAAACTAAAAAAATATATATGCACCTAGTGGGATTTCTATCTTTCAACACAATACAGCATTTCATGTCACGATTTACTATCATACAAACTGCGAAATGTAAAGATAACATAAGGTAAAGCGTGCCTGTCCTGCACCGTGACTTCATGTTATAAAGCTGTAAAGGCATCGTCAAAACATATAAATACACTCAGCACAGCATCGTCATGTAGATCTAAAATATGGTGTCAAATAGACCACATCGTCCACAGTCATTTTGCGACTAGTGTTATTGTACAAAACCTACTGAAGTGCAGTAGCTACCAGAAATCTATTTGCCTACATCCTTCATAGATGTCGCTACTGTGGGCTTAGATGTAGTCTTGATTTACATAAGAACCATAATCTAATAAAAACACATTAGGTAAAATAGCAGACTTTTAAATTTTCATTACTGTTATAGAAACCAATTGTGATAAAATAAAAGACGAATAAAGTTAACCATATACAAATTATTCAAAGGAAATATACATGACACTTTTATAGTGAATTTAAGGTCAACAATAAAATACACATAATACACTCCCTATAGAAACCTATAAATTACCTATGACACATAAAAATGTCTATATGACAAAATAACTTAAGAAAAGACAGATCAATGACCAGCGCCCTCTGTTGGCTCGGCCACCAGGATGTTACGTAGGCGCGCATCGATCGTAAGAACTTAACCACTACAGGGCTTTTTCTACATCTTGATATGTCTCCCACAGAAAACGGTCATACAACATACGAACAGTCAATAAATAAAATTATATAGCATGACCAGACAATTCATGAATAAGTAAAGTATAATCAGTTACAGGATTAGAGCGACGAATGTATGGAAGTAAGGCTAATGCATACTGATCTGGACATTAACCAGCAAGAATGCTAGATATAAATAAGAGGCATTAAGTGGTTATCGTAGTACGTTATGAAACAAAGCAAAAGAGGCGATGAACACAAAATAGTTTTGTTCATTGAGTACCCTTGTGCACTCATACGTTTTTGGCCTTTTAAATCTCCCGCTCCTCCAACAATCGAGAGCGCGACCCTTATCTGTCCTGTGTAGAATACTTATACAACTCACAATATTGCCTACAGTAGGGCCTGTTTCTGATAAATGCATTTCCAATGCAGTTGTATTATGTGCTTGCAAATGATCCGTGAATCGTATTTTAAAAGAACGCCATTTTGACCGATATAAAGGTTGTCACAACTGCTACAAACGATCTTGTAAACACCTGAACCATCGCATATATCAGAACTATTACTCAGATTAGGTTTGCACGAGTTTCAGAGTGTTGTTAACTTGAAAACCACATCTAACCTTGGATTTCCTCAAAGACGTTTCTAATTATTGGGACATTGGAAATGTTTTCAGTTTTTCTTTATTATTTTTTTTCTGGGTGATTGTGGGTCTGCATACTATTTACTTCCTGTTTTTTTATCCTATTATACTGGCGCATAATATCATTTGCTGAAAAACCGTTGGCAGCTGCAATTTGCTTCAATAAACCTAATTTCTTGTTGTATTTCATTGCTGGCCAATATGGTAATCGAACGAGTCACTGGATCATAGAGCTGGAAAAGGCTCTTTTATTTCGTGGTGGATGGCATGAACTGGCACCGATAATAGTATCTGCACATGTAAACTTTCTTAAAATTGAAAATTTATGTCTGTTATCAACTTTCTTAGTAGTAAGGTGTAAATAGTTAATGGAGCCCGCTCCTTCTATTTCTGGAGTAAAAGCTGTTTTTTGGTGCATTCTGCCTATGGCTTGAGCAAATGCGGTAACTTCATTCTCGTCACCCTCCAACAGTAGCAAGATGTCATCGACATAATGTTTATCATAAATAGTCTTGTCTTTTAGTTGCTGAAACTTATCAAGGACTTACAGCGTAAGTCGTTAATAAAAATGTCTGTTAACGTACCAGCCAAACTGTTACCCATACCACCTTTTCGTTGATATACACTCCTGGAAATTGAAATAAGAACACCGTGAATTCATTGTCGCAGGAAGGGGAAACTTTATTGACACATTCCTGGGGTCAGATACATCACATGATCACACTGACAGAACCACAGGCACATAGACACAGGCAACAGAGCATGCACAATGTCGGCACTAGTACAGTGTATATCCACCTTTCGCAGCAATGCAGGCTGCTATTCTCCCATGGAGACGATCGTAGAGATGCTGGATGTAGTCCTGTGGAACGGCTTGCCATGCCATTTCCACCTGGCGCCTCAGTTGGACCAGCGTTCGTGCTGGACGTGCAGACCGCGTGAGACGACGCTTCATCCAGTCCCAAACATGCTCAATGGGGGACAGATCCGGAGATCTTGCTGGTCAGGGTAGTTGACTTACACCTTCTAGAGCACGTTGGGTGGCACGGGATACATGCGGACGTGCATTGTCCTGTTGGAACAGCAAGTTCCCTTGCCGGTCTAGGAATGGTAGAACGATGGGTTCGATGACGGTTTGGATGTACCGTGCACTATTCAGTGTCCCCTCGACGATCACCAGTGGTGTACGGCCAGTGTAGGAGATCGCTCCCCACACCATGATGCCGGGTGTTGGCCCTGTGTGCCTCGGTCGTATGCAGTCCTGATTGTGGCGCTCACCTGCACGGTGCCAAACACGCATACGACCATCATTGGCACCAAGGCAGAAGCGACTCTCATCGCTGAAGACGACACGTCTCCATTCGTCCCTCCATTCACGCCTGTCGCGACACCACTGGAGGCGGGCTGCACGATGTTGGGGCGTGAGCGGAAGACGGCCTAACGGTGTGCGGGACCGTAGCCCAGCTTCATGGAGACGGTTGCGAATGGTCCTCGCCAATACCCCAGGAGCAACAGTGACCCTAATTTGCTGGGAAGTGGCGGTGCGGTCCCCTACGGCCCTGCGTAGGATCCTACGGTCTTTGCGTGCATCCGTGCGTCGCTGCGGTCCGGTCCCTGGTCGACGGGCACGTGCACCTTCCGCCGACCACTGGCGACAACATCGATGTACTGTGGAGACCTCACGCCCCACGTGTTGAGCAATTCGGCGGTACGTCCACCCGGCCTCCCGCATGCCCACTATACGCCCTCGCTCAAAGTCCGTCAACTGCACATACGGTTCACGTCCACGCTGTCGCGGCATGCTACCAGTGTTAAAGACTGCGATGGAGCTCCGTATGCCACGGCAAACTGGCTGACACTGACGGCGGCGGTGCACAAATGCTGCGCAGCTAGCGCCATTCGACGGCCAACACCGCGGTTCCTGGTGTGTCCGCTGTGCCGTGCGTGTGATCATTGCTTGTACAGCCCTCTCGCAGTGTCCGGAGCAAGTATGGTGGGTCTGACACACCGGTGTCAATGTGTTCTTTTTTCCATTTCCAGGAGTGTATTTTGCCATTGAAGGTAAAACAGTTCTAAGTTAACGCAAATTCTAAAAGTTCTATTAATTCTGTGTATTCTGCAGTTCTAATCTTGTTATTAGTTAGCAGATTAAAGGCAATGTCTGACTAAGGCTCAGTCAAAACACTACTTTCATAACGTGTCACAAAATTAAAGCGTTGACGAGTAACTGAGGAATATTTTGTGCATCCCGTTTTCACTTTCAGACAAGTATTGTCTTTCACGTGTTTACTGTAAGAGTGTTTCTGTACACTTTCATTTATCTACAATAAATGTTTCTTACACTTAAACACTAAAAACCACAGTGTACATACGCCCATGAGCACACATCTCGTACATTTCTGGTAACGTGTTCCATGTGTGTTGATTGAGTCCTACAATTACTCATCTCAAAGTAGTGATGCAGTTACCAGTTTAGTTAGTAACTACCGCTGCTCCTTATTTTAAAATTCTAATTAGTTGTTTCATGTGTGGTAGGTTGTACGCACCATTTTTTTGTGTAGCACATCATCAGTAGCAGACGTAAGGGCAGAGGGAGAGGGGGAAGGGGAATAAGGGGGATGTATCCGTCTCCGCAGGAGAATTCAGGAAATTTACGATAAGATAAAACTGACATGAATTTTCAGAAGAGTAGCAGAACAAGAAACGAAAATTCTCACGAAACTCTCTAGCTGCTACTGTTCTGAAACATCAAACGAAAGACCAGTCCATTTCAAGGAACTTGGAACATCAGCAAGAACAAACGCAGTGATTTAAGAATAACCTACGCCATTGCGCACTTTATGAATTGAAATCAATGGCCAGCCACAATGTTTTTCGCTCTCACCGTACAAGGTGACGAAACAAATATTCACTCCCTGCCTTCAGGATATATTTATAATAAAAGGATAGTCCAAGACCCATTAAGAAAGAAACATAATTTCAAAACACAATGGGTGCAGTTTTCGTCAAACTAGTTCGATACAACTACCACTTATTTCCTTATGCCCTTCAACACCAGTTGTACTGACGGCTGTCCTACGAAGTGCGCTCTGGATATTTAATATACACTCATGCTCATTAATTAAGGATAATTGCAGAATGTGGTGCCAAACAACGTGGCACAACACAAAACTAGCGCTAATAGCATAAGCACATAGGGAACACAAACAACACAGATTTGCAAGTCCACGGTATTGACCCGAAACCCATGTGCAACAAAACGCCACAGTTCGCTTCGCATGTACCCCGACATCAGTATGGGATATGGTCACCGTGCACACGTACACAGGCCGCACAACGGGTTGGATTACTATGGATCAGGTGGTCGAGCAACTGCTGGTTTGTAACCTCCCAATCTTTCACCAGTGCCTGTCGGAGCTCCTGAAGTGTCGTAGAGGTTTGCAGACGTGCAGTGATACATCGACTGGGAGCATCCCAGACGTTCTCGATGGGGTTTTGCTCTGCAGAACAGTCAGGCCACTCCATTTGCCTGATATCTTCTGTTTCAAGGTACTCCTCCACGATGGCAGCTCGCTGGGGCCGTGCGTTATTATCCATCGGGAGGGACGTGGGACCCACTGCACTCCTGAACAGGCGGACATACTGGTGAAAAATGACGTCCCGGTACACCTGACACGTTACAATTCCTCTGTCAAAGACATGCAGGGGTGTACGTGCACCAATCATAATCCAAATCCACACCATCAAACCACGACCTCCATACAAGTCCCTTTCAAGGACATTAAGGGGTTGGTATCGGGTTCTCGTTCCCGTCAGATGAAAACCGGCAAAAATCGCTTTTCAGATTATACCTGGACTCGTCCGTGAACATAACCGGGGCCCACTGTTCCAATGACCATCTACTGTGTTCTGATACCAAGCTTTACGGGCTCTCCCGTGACCAGGGGTCAGTGGAATGCACCTTGCAGGTCTTCGGGCGAATAAACCATGTCTGTTCAGTCGTCTGTAGACTGTTCTAGTGGCTGCGGTAAGGTCCCGAGCAAGGCTACCTGCAGTACTCCTTGGCCGTCTGCGGTCACTGATGGTGAGATACCGGTCTTCTTGTGGTGTTGTACACTGTGGACGTCCCGTATTGTAGCGCCTGGACATGTTTTCTGTCTGCTGGAATCGTTGCCATAATCGTGAGATTACATTTTGTGGCACACGGAGGGCCCGTGCTACGACCTACTGTGTTTGACCAGCCTCCAGTCGCCCTAGTGTTCTACCGCTCATAACGTCATCAATACGTGTCCTCTGAGACATTTTCAACAGACAGTCACCATTAGCACGTCTGAAAACGTCTGCACACTTACTCACTGCACAGTACCCTGACATGCCCCAACACACCTGTGCGTATATGGATTGCTGCCAGCGCCACCGTGCGACGACTGCATGTCAAATGCACAGCGTGGTCACACCCCGAGATGATTTAACCCCGCTAACCACCCACCAGAGCGTTGTTTCACCATCTATAAGCTTTATTCTCAATTTATGAGCATGAGTGTAATTACGATTTCCGTAAAGTAGAAAATCCTCCAAAAATTTTATCTTAATGAGATGTGAATTTAGCACCCTGAGGCCTTGACAGCTAATATCAAATCACTTTATTGATAACAGTGCCTTTCATACAATGAATCGCCAAAGAAACTGGTGTAGGCTTGCGTATTCAAATACAGAGATATGTAAACAGGCAGAATACGGCACTGCTGTCGGCAACACCTACATGAGACAACAAGTGTCTGGCGCAGTTGTTAGATCGGTTACTGCTGCTGCAATGGCACGTTATCAAGATTTAAGTGAGTTTGAACGTGGTTTTACAGTCGGCGCACAACCGATGGGTCACAGCATTTCCGAGGTAGCGATGAAAAGGTGATTTTCCTTTACGACCATTTCAAGAGTGTACCGTGAACATCAGGAATTATGTAAAACATCAAATCTCCAACATCGCTGCGGCCGGAAGGTGATCATGAAGAACGGGACCAACGACGACTCAAGAGAATCGTTCAACGAGACGCAAGTGCAACCCTTACGCAGATTGCTCCAGATTTCAATGCTGGGTCTTCAACAAGTGTCAGCATGCGAACCATCCAACGAAAATCATCTATGTGGGCTTTCGGAATCGATGGCTCACTCCTGTACCCTTGATGACTGCACGACACAAAGCTTTACGCCTTGCCTGGACCCGTCAGCACTGACAATCGACTGTTGATGACTGGAAGCATGTTGCCTGGTCCGACGAGTCTCGTTTCAAATTGTATCGAGTGAATGGACGGGTGTGGATGTGGAGACAACCTCATGAATCCATGGTCTCCACATTTCAGCAAGGGACTGTTCAAGCTGGTGGAGGCTCTGTAATGCTGTTAGGCGTGTGCAGTTGGAGTGATGTGGGACCCATGATACGACTAGATACGACTCAGGTGACATGTACGTAAGCATCCTACATCCATTCATGTCCATTGTGCACTACAACGCACTTGGACATTTCCAGTGTGGCAATGAGACACTTCAAATGTCCAGATTTGCTACAGAGTGGCTCCGGGAGCACTCTTCGGAGTTTAAACATTTCCGATGGGCACCAAACTTCCCATTGATGCCTTGCACCGTGCTGTTCGGAAGAGATCTCCGCCCCCTCGCACTCCTACGGATTCATCAGCAACCCTGCAGGATTCATGGTTTCAGTTCCCTCCAGCTCTACTTCAGACGACAGTCGAGTCCAAACCACGCCGTGTTGCGCACTTCTGCGTGCTTACGGGTGCCGTACACGATATTAGGTAGGTATACCAGTTTCTTTGGCTCTTCAGTGTATTAAGAATGTTTAGTTGCTACCTGATACTTCCTGGCAACGAAGGGCATGATAACAGCAATGGGGCATGAGTCAACATTCTTACCATGGATAGCGGAACCTCTGGAATACGCTAACTTTGAATGTTTGCTGTTGGTATCCATTAGCATGCCGCCGTAGCGGCGTGGCCGTTCCGAATGAGTCAAACGACTTGTTACAAGTTACAGTATATCGTTGATTAGAGTGTTGTGTTTCGTGCAGTTACATTGGTAGTTGTTAAGCAATGGAGGAGAAATGACAAGCAGCTTTCGATGTCTTTTTTCCGTCTGCAAACAAAAGAACGTGTAAAATCCAACAGAAATTACTGATGTGATGAACACCACCCCAGAATCCGATGAAGACATTCTACAACATGTGGGAACAGCACGACTAGATGGAGGTCGGCTTTACCAACTTATTGAATCGCCACATCCAGCACTACTAGATGGAAGTCGGGTTTACCAACTTATTGAAACCCAACATCGTCTAACATTAAAAATATTCATCCAAATCCTAGACAAAGTTGCAACCAGGAGGTTGCAACCAGTAGGTTCCTTTCTTCAGAGATTTGGTGACGCGAAGATCAGGAAGTATATACATATACTGCAAAATTTTGGGTTTTACATGTAAATAACAGATTTCCTCGTGGAAAAAGAAATTTGATGTTTCAATATCAGTGTTGGAATTTCAGTGGTTAGCTTATTCAGAAGAAAATGAAGGAGCTTTCTATAAGCTCTGTGTCATTTTTGCAGCTGACATCCACTCGAGAAATGGGGCACATTACCAGCTGAGCTGGTAGTAAAAAATACATACACAGCGTGGGAAAAAGAAAAACAAGATTTCAAAGAACATGAAATGAGAAGGTATCTCGGGATAGCGTGCATTTCATCCCAGAATGTGCTATCTGAACAGACGTCACATAATGTTAACACTCAAGGGAGCACGCCTTTGAAAAAAAAAAAAGAGAGAGCAATGCTTTTCACTGTTGCTGAACCGTTTTGTTTTTGGACGAGATGGATTATCACTGAGAAGACTGAGGGATTATGGACAACTGTCTTTAGATGAAGGTAGAGGTAGAAATGATCATAAATTTTGGACGCTATTAACATTCCGAACTGAGGGGATGTAGCTCTAAAAACCATCTCCTTAGTACGGCAGATGCGAGATACCCGAGCAAAGGCATTCAGAATGAAATAATTGATACTGACGATGGCCTAGTGTGCAAACACTCTGTTGAGAAACTTATGAAATCAGTTTTTCAAATGAATTTGCTGATGATTTTTTGGATGGAACAGTGCGCACCTTGTGCTTGAAATATTGTTAAAGGAAAATCCGTTTTATTAATTCGTGTAGACTTCCTCCAGTTTTTTCCTGTTTTTAATCTTCGTAGATATGCTTTAACTGATGTTCTAAACGAAAACATTGATGAGCTGATGTTAAACATGAGCAACGTCGTGAACTGGGTTTCGATGTGGCAGCATATATGAGCGGTGTGTTCAATGGGTGGGCTGCAAAATTCCAAGAGTCCTAACCGTTGGCAATTTACTATCACTGTGATAACCATACTTTAAAGTCAGCTCTTAGTCATTCCTGTATTGTTTCTGGAATTTAGGACTCTTTAAGCAGAATAAACAATAACATAAGATTCTCCAGAGCTTCTTCTAAAAGCGGAAAAGTGTTTAACGATAAAATATTACAGGTTCCTGCCCAAACAAGAAGAACAAAGCTTATGAAATTCTGTTAGAACTGTTGGGTAGAAAGGCGGGATGCAGTTTCCTTGTTTCTTGAACTATTTCCTCTTGCCATTTTTATCCGAAGTACAAGAATTCCCATAACAGAAACTTGAAGCGAAGGATTGATTTTCGGCAGCAATAAAGAACCAGCTGTTGTTGACGCCAATAGTTGTAGCTAGCGAGGCTTTTAGCCTGTCACATCGTTCAGTCAGTTTACTACACCAAAAGATATGGGCGTTAATACATGTGTTGATATGCTTGAGAATCTAGAAAAGCAAATGGAAGATTTTCTATCATTATTTTACCCAGTTTACAAGGAGGCAGAAAATATGGCTGAACTGACTCGAAAGAAGTTAGAAATACCAAGTAACATTGGGATGTCAACACAGTACCCTAACCTCGAGACGAAGGGCTGTGGAGAGTAATTTGCAAATACTGTGGGGCGGCGGATAAGTTTGTAAAAATAAATGAATTATGTTTGCGGTATAAATGCTTGCATGTTGAATCAGTTTCTGGCTTTTAGAATGTTGTTAATGCTGTCTTTCGCCGTTCTCAACACTGGCTCTCTATTTAATTTTTGGCACCCAGAAAGTGATTTAATAAAACATGGAACCAGTAATTAGAGATCCTAGTGCCCACTTTATCTGAGAATGTTATTATAGCTGCAACTTATAGCTCTGAGGAATTAGGAGATTGTCCGGGATTTCTAATCAAAAACGGTTTTCCAAAATAGTCGAGTATATTCTGAAATTCACTGATAATAAACACAAGTATCCCTACAACCAAACTAACAGAGCAGTTCAGAGACTAATGCGCTGATGCAACTATAAATGTCCGAATTAAATGTTAAAAAGAATGCTCGCCATAATTTGATGAAAATATTTCATCAAACGCCACGCTAAATATTTGGTAGAATGTCTGTCCCGCAACTGCACGTGAAAATACGACAATACGCAAACTGAAGCTAGATAATGAAAATCATCCCACAATTAACACTTCACTTGAAATGTTTTCATAGTTCCGCGTATCTCTACTAACTTAATACGGCACCCGAGGCTGTTTGTAGCAGTGACACTGATGCGACGCGACTCCCGACACAGATGGCGTGTCATTCAGCGTCTGGAGAGAACTAGGGCCTTCCTTCCTCGCGCACCCGAAAGGATCAGGCGTTCCCTTAGCCGTCCGCACCGCGGCTTTATATATAAGAATGCTGCGCGAGGAAGCAAGGCCCCAGTTCTCCCCAGACGCTGAATGACACGCCATCTGTGTCGGGAGCCGCGTCGCATCAGTGTCACTGCTACAAACAGCCTCGGGTGCCGTATTAAGTTACTAGAGATACGCGGAACTATGAAAACATTTCAAGTGAAGTGTTAATTGTGGGATGATTTTCATTATCTAGCTTCAGTTTGCGTATTGTCGTATTTTCACGTGCAGTTGCGGGACAGACATTCTACCAAATACACTCCTGGAAATTGAAATAAGAACACCGTGAATTCATTGTCCCAGGAAGGGGAAACTTTATTGACACATTCCTGGGGTCAGATACATCATATGATCACACTGACAGAACCACAGGCACATAGACACAGGCAACAGAGCATGCACAATGTCGGCACTAGTACAGTGTATATCCACTTTTCGCAGCAATGCAGGCTGCTATTCTCCCATGGAGACGATCATAGAGATGCTGGATGTAGTCCTGTGGAACGGCTTGCCATGCCATTTCCACCTGGCGCCTCAGTTGGACCAGCGTTCGTGCTGGACGTGCAGACCGCGTGAGACGACGCTTCATCCAGTCCCAAACATGCTCAATGGGGGACAGATCCGGAGATCTTGCTGGCCGGGGTAGTTGACTTACACCTTCTAGAGCACGTTGGGTGGCACGGGATACATACGGACGTGCATTGTCCTGTTGGAACAGCAAGTTCCCTTGCCGGTCTAAGAATGGTAGAACGATGGGTTCGATGACGGTTTGCATGTACACAGATGGCGTGTCATTCAGCGTCTGGAGAGAACTGGGGCCTTCCTTCCTCGCGCAGCCGAAAGGATCAGGCGTTCCCTTAGCCGTCCGCACCGCGGCTTTATATATAAGAATGCTGCGCGAGGAAGCAAGGCCCCAGTTCTCCCCAGACGCTGAATGACACGCCATCTGTGTCGGGAGCCGCGTCGCATCAGTGTCACTGCTACAAACAGCCTCGGGTGCCGTATTAAGTTACTAGAGATACGCGGAACCATGAAAATATTTCATGTGAAGTGTTAATTCTGGGATGATTTTCATTATCTAGCTTCAGTTTGCGTATTGTCGTATTTTCACGTGCCGTCGCGGGACAGACATTCTACCAAATATTTAGCGTGGCGTTTGATGAAATATTTTCATCAAATTATGGCGAGCATTCTTTTTAACATTTAATTCGGACATTTATAGTTGCATCAGCGCATTAGACTCTGAACTGCTCTGTTAGTTAGGTTGTAGGGATACTTGTGTTTTTTATCAGTGAATTTCAGAATATACTCAACTATTTTGGAAAACCGTTTTTGATTAGAAATCCCGGACAATCTCCTAATTCCTCAGAGCTATAAGCTGCAGCTATAATAACATTCTCAGATAAAGTGGGCACTAGGATCTCTAATTACTGGTTCCATGTTTTATTAAATCACTTTCTGGGTGCCAAAAAGTAAATAGAGAGCCAGTGTTGGGAACGGCGAAAGACAGCATTAACAACATTCTAAAAGCCAGAAACTGATTCAACATGCAAGCATTTATACAGCAATCAGCAGATTTAATTATTTTTACAAACTTATCCGCCGCCCCACAATACAAGTACAACTATGATGTATATCTCATACGAAAGGATGATGACTGTGGAATGTAGTTATCGTGTTTTCACGTTAGAAAGATGTTAGAAGATTAGAAACAGTCTGACTAACCTGTTTTCGATAAAATGAGCATAGCATAAGAGAGGGAAGCGAAGGGAAAATTGGGTAACTTAACAGGTGGGTGGAAGAGTGGAGATACAAGGAGAAGGGAAGGGGAATGAAGATGGGGTGGAGGGATGTGGAGAGTGTTTTGAAAGGGAGGATCCTCCCGGGCGAGGTGATTGTTGTCAGAGAAGCCTACTAATTACAAAGGAACTGCCTGCAACAGAGATTTGGAGTGCAATACCTCAGATCGTTGCTCTAATTGGCACATATATCTGCATCTCTTGAGTGGGCAAAAAACACAGCAAATGGACGGTAACAGAGTGGCCATTGCAAAAGTGTCTCAGCTCAGCAGCTAAAACGATAAAAATATAATTGTAATATCCCTACATTTGGGTACAACCGATGTTATTGAGATAACAGTACTACAGAGGCACAACGTCCACAAGGAACAATACCATGTAAAGGACAATTATGACCTCTAGGTTTATAAGATTGATAAATATGTTGTTATTTTGCAAAAAGTTGAATATTTGATCAGATGAAATTACATTCTCCCGTAGATGTATAAGCCTCAACTTTATCTTCGATATGGATAGAAGCTGAAGTGATTAATTGAAAGTGCGCCAAGGTGAGGTTTAGTACTGGAGTCTGCTCCATACTAAGCGGATATCCTAACCACTACATCAACGTAACACTGCCACTATCACAGTTCTACGGACTAAACTCATCCAAATGCTCTCCCTAACACATATTCAGTTCACGCCTTCAGCCCATTAACCCCTTCTTCAATCGTCACCATTTCCGAGGATCACCGATTTTGGGACTGCACCCCAGTTGTGCATGTCATGGGGAAATATTGCTTGTGCCTTAGGCGTAGGTGGTCTATTGATTTGATGAAATTACATTATCCTGGAGACATATGAGTCTCAACTTTAACCCTGATAAGGATAGAAGCTGAAGTAACGAAATATACTTTTGCCAAGGCTGGGACTTAAACCCAGGTGCCCACTGTGCTAAACATTACATCGACATGTCAGTGCGACTACTATGACTGGATGGACTGTACCTGTGCAGTGCCCTCTCTAATAGGAACTCCAGTCCACACTTTCATCCCATTGCGCCCATCTTAATTCGTCAGTATTGCCAATGCAACAGTGACTATATTGGAGTCTGGTGCCCTGTCTGCCTGTTGCAGCCACAGTCACAGGTGGATTAGGGGTTAGCACATATGCCTAAGAAGCAGGATTCGTGGGTTCAAATCCTGGTCTTGGCACTATCTTGAACTCATTACTTTAGCTTCCATCCTTACGCAAACATGTAATTTAAACTACACTCTTTAACTCACATCAAACGTGCAGAGTCAGGTTTCCCAAAATAGAAGTTACTGTGTTGCTGTACTTTCTTCTCTTATTTAACTTCAAAGTGGAGATGTGTAGTTCTAATTGCATTATTATAACATAGTTTCAAGAAAATTTTTAACATTTGCCAAATAGTACAAATATGGATCTTGTGATTCTTCTGACTGTAATTGTGTCTTCCTCAGTACTGTTTCTTTCACACATTGCTATTCTACATTCCTTCTATTGGTTACTCGTAGGGCATAGCGGGCATCACCCCACATTATGGGTTACCTACAACAGGAGCAAGCATCATTAAGGAGTAAACTTATTGTTCTCTTATGATTGACAGGTCCTTAACTTACTGCTCTGCTACGTGGATTACGACCCCCGCCCCCAGAGATAATCAGCGCTTCTGAGGAATCTCCCCCCCCCCCACCTCTCCCCTTCCCGCTCTCACTCCAAGAGAACTACCCTCACCGATACAAGTACACTTCCAGCCCTGAGTTACAAGTTTGATAGACTGATTAATTAATCCCATCAATTAATTAACCCCTCCCCCCTCCAGGAAATACCCAGCCCCCACCTTCCACCACGTGCAAGCTGGCGAAGAAAACTCAGTCGTTTGGAGTTTGTGAAACGTTGTTTGAACAATTTTTGTTAGACAAGCAAATGTATGGAATGTAGTTTATTTAAACAACTTGTGAGCTACAGTGTGCCGTATGATATATAGTTTATCAATTTTTTTAAGGAATTTTACAGGAAATCGATCACAGTGCATTGGATGCAGTTTAAATAATTATTTAGTAGACAGGGCAATTTGTGGAATATTGTTTATTCCAACAATTTGTGGGACAGAATAGTGTGTTTGGAATATAGTTTATTCATTTGTTTACAGAGTTTGTCAAGAAACTAACTGCAGTGCATGGAATATTGTTTATCTAAGCAATTTACAGGATACAAAGTCGTATATGGAATAAAGTTTATTTAAAGATTTTCTCAGAAAATCGATTGCGGTGTCTGGAATATTTAAACAATTGTTGCACTTTTTCATTCGGATCATGAAAAGAAATATGTAATAATACTGCCACAGCTTGCTTGAATATATCTGAAAACTTTCTAGTGTCTTATCCCCCGCGCAGGCTGCCCAGAGTCGAGATGTGTCAGGGACACGCTATCAGCTCTCGGCTGTCCACAGTTCCGTGGAGTAACGCACTAATAGCTGGAACAAAAGTACACCATTGGCCATTAAAATTGCTAAACAACGAAGATGACGTGCTACAGACGCGAAATTTAACCGACAGGATGAAGATGCTGTGATATGCAAATGATTAGCTTTTCTGAGCATTCACACAAGGTTGGCGCCGGTGGCGACACCTACAACGTGATGACATGAGGAAAGTTTCCAACCGATTTCTCATAGACAAACAGCAGTTGACTGGCGTTGCCTGGTGAAACGTTGTTGTGATGCCTCGCGTAAGGAGGATAAATGCGTACCATCACGTTTCCGACTTCGATAAAGTTCGGATTGTAGCCTATCGCGATTGCTGTTTATCGTATCGCGACATTGCTGGTTCCGTTGGTCGAGATCCAATGATTGTTAGCAGCATATGGAATCGGTGGGTTCAGGAGGGTAATGCCGAACGCTGTGCTGGATCCCAACGGCCTCGTATCACTAGCAGTCGAGATGACAGGCATCTTATCCGCATGGCTGTAACGGATCGTACAGCCACGTCTCGATCCCTGACTCAACAGATGGGAACGTTTGCAAGACAACAACCATCGGCACGAACAGTTCGACGACGTTTGCAGCAGCATGGACTATCAGCTCGGAGACCATGCCTGCGGTTACCCTTGACGCTGCATCACAGACAAGACCGCCTGCGATGGTGTACTCAATGACGGACCTGGGTGCACGAATGGCAAAACGTCATTTTTTCGGATGAATCCAGGTTCAGTTAAAAACATCATGGTGGTCGTACCATGTTTGACGAAATTGCGGTGTACGCACATTGAAAGCGTGTATTCGTCATCGCCATACTGGCGTATTACCCTGCGTGATGGTAGGGGGTGCCATTGGTTACACGTCTCGGACACCTCTTGTTCGCACTGTCGGTACTTTGAACAGTGGACGTTACATTTCACATGTGATACAACCCGTGGGCCTACCCTTCATTCGATCCCGGCAAAAACCCTACATTTCAGCAGGATAATGCACAACCGCATGTTGCAGGTCCTGTACGGGCCTTTCTGTATAAAGAAAATGTTCGACTGCTGCCCTGGCCTGCACATTTTCGAGATGTGTCACCAATTGAAAACATCTAGTCATTGGTTGCTGAACAATTGGCTCGTCACAATACGCCAGTCACTACGCTTGATGAACTGTGGTATCGTGTTGCAACGCCATGGGCAGCTCTAACTGTACACAGCATCGAGGCTCTGTTTGACTCAATGCCCAAGCGTATCAAGGCCGTTATTACGGACAGAGGTGGTTTTTCTAGGTACTGATTTCTCAGGATCTATGTCCCCAAATTGCGAGAAAATGTAATGACGTGTCTGTTCTAGTATAATATATTTGTCAAAAGAATACCCGTTTATCATCTGCATTTGTCCTTGGTGTAGGAAATTTAATGCCAGTAGTGTACGTAACTTGTCAGCATACTCTGCCGTCTCAAGTTGTCACGTCCTCCCGTCCAGAGCAAATGCCGGACTGGGAATCGATCCAGAAATACTTTTGAAGTCAGCAAATAATTAATTTCCGGTCACATGATCGTGGCTAGGGTATATAGGGCGGACGCAGTAGCTGTTTCAAACACACAAATTCAAGATGTCACACAACTATTAGCAGGCTGACCCGAAATACAATTTCGAAACGTTGGAACTAAATGTTATACAGCGTGGTCCAGGGTGAGCGGGCCAAATATCTCACGAAATAAGTGTCAAACGAAAAAACTACAAATAACGAAACTCGTCTAGCTTGAAGGAGGAAACCAGATGGAGCTATGATTGGCCCGCTAGATGGCGCTACCATAGGTCAAAGGGATATCAACTGCGTTTTTTTTTTTAAATAGGAACCCCCACTTTATTACATATTTGTATAGTACGTAAAGAAATATGAATGTTGTATTTGGACCACTTTTTTCGCTTTGTTATAGATGGCGCTGTAATAGTTACAAACATATGGCTCACCATGTATTTTAAATTAAAATACAGAACGTAGGTACGTTGAACATTTTATTTCGTTTGTTCCAATGTGATACATGAACATTTGTGAACTTACTATTTCTGATAACGCATTAATGCAATAAATACTCAAAATGATGTTCGTCAACCCCAATGCATTTGGCAATACGTGTAACGATATTGCTCTCAACAGCGAGTAGTTCGCCTTCCGTAATGTTCGCACATGCATTGACAATGCGCTGACGCATGTTGTCAGACGTTGTCGGTGGATCACGACAGCAAATATCCTTCAACTTTCCACACAGAAAGAAATCTTGGGACTTCAGATCAGGTGAAGGTGCCGGCCATGGTATGGTGCTTCGACGACCAGCCCATCTGTCATGAAATATGCTATTCAGTACGGCTTTAATCGCACGCGAGCTATGTGCCGGACATCCATCATGTTGGGGGTATATCGCCATTCTGTCATGCAGTGAAACATATCGTAGTAACATCGGTAGAACAAAACGTACGAAACCAGCATACATTGCACAATTTAGATTGTCATCGATAAAATAGGGGCCAATTATCCTTCCTCCCATAATGCCGCACCATCCATTAACCACCCAAGGTCGCTGATGTTCCACTTGTCGCAGCCATCGTGGATATTCCGTTGCCCAATAGTGCATATTATGCCGATTTGCGTTACCGCTGTTGGTGAATGACGCTTCGTCGCTAAATAGAACGCGTGCAAGATATCTGTCATCTCCCTGTAATTTCTCTTGTACCCAGTAGCAGAACTGTACACGACGTTCAAAGCCGTCGCCATGCAATTCCTGGTGCATAGAAATATGGTACGTGTGCAACCGATGTTGATGTGGCAGTCTCAACACCGACGTTATTCAGATTCCCGCTTCTCGCGCAATTTGTCTGCTACTGGTGTGCGGATTTGACGTGACAGAAGCTAAAACACCTACTTGGGCATCATCATTTGTTGCAGGTCGTGGTTGACGTTTCACATGTGGCTGACCACTTCCTGTTTCCTTAAATAACGTAACTATCCGGCGAACGGTCCGGACACTGGGATGATGTCGTCCAGGATACCGAGCAGGATACGTAGCGCACGCCCGTTGGGCATTTTGATCACAATAGCCATAAATCAACACCATATCGACCATTTCCGCAATTGGTAAACGGTCCATTTTAACACGGTTAATGTATCACGAAGCACTGGCGGAATGTTACGTGATACCACGTACTTGTACATTTGTAACTATTACAGCGCCATCTGTCACAAAGACAAAGAAATTGGTCCAACTAAAACATTCATATTTCTTAACGTACTACACGAATATGTAATAAAAAAATGGGGGTTCCTACTTATAAAAACGCAATTGATATCCGTTTGACCTAAGGCAGCGCCATCTAGCGGGCCAAGCATAGCGCCATCTGGTTTCCCCCTTCAAACTAGACGAGTTTCGTTCTTTGTAGTTTTTTCGTTTGATGTTTATTTCGTGAGATATTTGGATCGGTCACTATCAATGGGCCGGCCGTCGTGGCCGAGCGGTTCTAGGCGCTACCGTCTGGAACCGCGTGACCGCTACGTCGCAGGTTCGAATCCTGCCTCGGACATGGATGTATGTGATGTCCGTAGGTTAGTTAGGTTTAAGAAGTTCTACGTTCTAGGCGACCGATGACCTTAGATGTTAAGTCACATAGTGCTCAGACCCATTTGAACCCTTTGAACTATCAATGGACCACCCTGTATTAAGAGAGAGAGAGAGAGAGAGAGAGAGAGAGAGAGAGAGAGAGAGAGGGAGGGAGGGAGGGAGGGTGAGAGAGAGCTGTAGTTTGCCTTGTAGATGGCACAGGAACGAGAATGAAATATCAGAACAATTACAGTTTTTCATTTTGCCATGGACTCTACACTGCCCCAGCTTTCCTGATGCACTTCCTACGTGCTACACTTGCCATTAAATACGAACTGCTTCAGAATTGATTAAATCTGGTGATAGGCAATATGCAGAATATTATAAATAACCCAAGTCTCTTGAAGATCTCACAAAGCTCTGCAAATGTTACTTGGAGGAAGTGACACAGGATATGTTAATAAAATCGTGAATGTAGGCGTTTAAACAATTTGCTTCACACACACACACACACACACACACACACACACACACACACACACACAAAATTTAAAACCACTCGAAAGAACACGATCGACCCAGCACAGTAGTGTACATGCGTAAACGATAGTGTTATGTTTTTGACGTGGAATTTCATTAAATAGTCAAAACCTATAATTATTTTACATCACCACTGGGAGCGGTGATGTACGTAATGAATGTTGGAATTTCATACCGTCACAGTTACGGAATTTCGGGCAAGTGCTAAGTGAATTTGTTTAAACTAGTACATAATTCCTAAGTTGACTGGTTTCCCTAGTTACACGAAGATGAAGGAGGAGGGAGAAAACGGTCCACTGCGTGATAGGAGAGTAACAACAACAGATACCTGTGCGATCCATTGAAAAACGCGATCCGTTCACGGCTAGATGTCTGAGATGGCTGGAAACATTCGCACGCCCCATGTACTCACATTCCGGACATCGACATGTAGCGAGCTTGTACGCCAGCGCTAACGTGCAGAGGGAGGAGACATCGTAGTCCCATGGCCGCAGCTGCGAATATTGTGTCAGCCAGTAGCCTCGGTGGGTTTCCAGGAAGAGCGTGGGTGTAGGAATTCGAATGCTATTTATATTTCCAGTGACAGCTCTTATTAGTGTTCGATACCGAATAACTCAATTTTCCGCATACTCCCAACACACGTCTGCTTCTAATTGAAGCCCACCCAATACACTGCACATTTCGCTACCCCCCGGTGCTGCAGACAAGAGCAGACAGGTCGGTGCATTTTTTACCAAACCACCCGTCACAAGCTGAGCTAATCCGCTACTTCCGGTCGCCGACTCTTCGTGACCATCCCTGCCACAATCTGCTGTGCACTGCAAAACAAACAGCTACGGCTTTGATATATAATTCCCTCCCGATGTAGACACAACAGTTTACATAATTCAATTTACCCAAACCAAGACAACGATGTTGTTGGCCATGCACTTCGAATATCTCACGCAAAATGCAGATTTCTCTCTTTCATACAACTTATTTTCGAAGACAAGGAATCAGGGCATACATACGATTTCACACCCCTAATCGTTACCTGTAGGAAAGTCTCGTAACAGTATGGCATATGCTATATTTCCTCTAAGTATTTTCTCCTGAAGTAAAAAAAAAAATCTGTTATAATCAGCTTAATATATGTTATGTCATGCGTCACAGGACTAGAATATTAAACTCAATTTCCGCTCGTTATAGAATTCAGGTTACCTGCTCAGTTACTGACTCTCTTAATGTAACCAACTGCGTCGCCCTATACGAAGTCTCTTAAGGTAACAACACAAAGAAGTTGTAAATATCAGTTTTATTCTACATATCACTTTGTAAATTAGGTAATACATTTGATTTTAGTACCTTGGTCATCTGTCTCTGTGTGGGTTGGTGAATGAAATTCCATTAAAAGATAACGCTGCAAAGAAAAAAACGCCTGATTACCACTGCATCTCAAGAATCATTTCCGTGGTACCCCAAACGTCGCTTCCACCGCCAGGTGGCGCGACATCTAGTTCTTAGGCTAATTAATTAAATTGATCATGAGAGTTACATTGCATGTTGAGTAAGTATATCTGTTTTCTTTCAGCCGTCGTATTACACTCGCCAGGTAGCTCAAATCGGAATACCTGTAGGGAAGACGATGTTCTTTTTCGAGGAACACTATTGAGAACCGACATTTGAAGCTAACAGCAAAAGATTTCTACTGCCGGCAACATACATTTCACGTAAGGGCCGAGCTACCAAACATACAATTACAGCGGCTAGAGACTGTTACCCTGCCTTAAGAGCGGTCCTGGCTCTAGAACCATATACAAGACTCACTGATGGTGTTAGGCTTTCTGCGAGAAATGCAGTTGGCGACTTGGAATCAAGTCTCTTCATTCAACCACACCCCTGCGTTTGATCCTGTAGAGATTTATTTTAATGAAAAGAGACACTAGTGAATCATATTTGTGGCTCTCTCATATCCCAAAAAAATCTTAAGGAACTGAGCAGTACTACCAACTGCAACCCCAGGAGAAACAGGCTGGGGTGAGTCAATGTGACAGGACCTTGCTCTGACCACTCGGTGCGAATGGCAGCATGTTGTCACGCCGTCGCCAACTGTGAATATCTCGTGGAACGCAACGTCCACTATGTTATCAAAAGTATCCGTACACCAGGCTGAAAATGACTTCCAAGTTGGTGGCGTTCTCCATCGGTAATGCTGGAATTCCGTATGGTGTTGGTCCAGCCTTAGTCCTGATAACAGCTTCCACTTCCGCAGGCATACGCTCAATCAGGTGCTGGAAGGTTTCCTGGGGAATGGCAGCCCATTCTTCACGGAGTGGTGCACTGAGGAGAGGTATCGATGTTGGTCGGTGAGGTCTGGCACGAAGTCGGAGTTCCAAATCATCCCAAAGGTGCTCTGTAGCATTCATATTAGGACTAAGTGCAGGCCAGTCCATTACAGGTATGTTATTGTCGTGCCACCACTCCGCCACAGGCTGTGCACTATGAAAAGGTGCTCAGCCGTGTTGAAAGATACAATCGCCATCCCCCAACCGCTCTTCAACAGTGGGAAGAAGAAGGTGCTTAAAACATCAGTGTAGACCTGTGCTGTGATAGTGCCACGCAAAACAACAAGGGGTGCAAGCCCCCTCTACGAAAAACATGAACATATAGTAACACCACAGCCTCCGAATTTTACTGTAGGCACTACACACGCTGGCAGATGACGTTCACCGGGCATCCGCCATACACACACCCCGATATCGGATCGCCACATTGTGTTCCGTGATTCGTTACTCCACACAACATTTTTTCCACAGTTCAGTCGTCTATTGTTTACGCTCCTTACACCAAGCGAGGCGTCGTTTGGCGTTTAGCGGCGTGATTTGTGGCTTATGAGCAACCGCTATACCATGAAATCCAAGTTTTCTTACCTCCCACCTGTCATAATTTTTTAACCTGCAGTGGATCCTGATACAGTTTGAAATTACTGTGCGATGGTCTGGATATAAGTCTGCCTATTACACATTACGACCCTCTTCAGCAGATGGAAGTCTCTGTGGGTCAACAGACGTGGTCGGCCTGTATGCGTTTGGGCTGTACGTGCCTCTTCACGTGTCCACTTCACTATCACATCGGAAACAGTGTACGTAGGGATGTTTAGGATTGTGGAAATCTCGCGTACAGACGTATGCCACAAGTGACACCATATCACCCGACCACGTTCGAAGTCCGTGAGTTCCGCGGAGCACCACATTCTACTCCCTCACGATGTCTAATGACTACTGAGGTCTCTAATATGGCGTACCTAGCAGTAGGTGGCAGCACAATGCACCTAATATGAAATATGTGTGTTTTTGGGGGTATCCAGATACTTTTGATGTCATTGTGTACTATAAAACACAGTAAAAGCAGTTATCGTAGTGTTCTTCATAGGTAAAATACAGGAACTGAAATAATTAGGAGAATTTCTTTACTACATTGCTGTGCATCTCCGAACTACATGCAGCTGTTTCAGTCCGAAGTAGATCTGCGTCTGTTGGGGTACATTCATATATCACCCACTCCTACATTGCTGTGCATCTCCGAACTACATGCAGCTGTTTCAGTCCGAAGTAGATCAGCGTCTGTTGGGGTACATTCATATGTCACCCACTCCTTCTCTATATCATCGTTATTTTGAACCAATAAACAGAGAAGAACTACGAACTACAAACACTCCGCTAATGTCCCCTGGTAGAGAACTCAATAACACATTACTGCATTTCTCTCATTCAATATATCAGGAAGCAAATACCGTGCAGGCAACGGCCTTGACGCAGTGGATATACCGGTTCCCGTCAGAGCACCGAAGTTAAGCGCTGTCGGGCGTGGCTGGCATATGGTTGGGTGACCATCCGGGCCGCCGTGCACTGTTACCATTTTTCTCCGTGCACTCAGCCTCGTGATGCCAATTCAGGAGCTACTCGACTGAACAGTAGCGGCTCCGGTCAAAGAAAACCATCATAACGACCGGGAGAGCGGTTTGCTGACCACACGCCCCTCTTATCCGCATCCTGAGCTGAGGATGACACGGCAGTTGGATGGTCCCGATGGGCCTCTTGTGGCCTGAAGACGGAGTGCTAAATACCGTTGACATTGGCCATATGCGGTGATCCCATTAAATATACATTAATTTGCAGCAGATCACAGATCGGAGCAAACTATACACGCTACATTGAACGTCTAATTAAGAAACAAAACAAGCCGAGTCTGTAAGTGCTGTTAAGCGAAGGCTGTTCCACGTCGCTCATCCAAGTGCACAAGACTTCTTCAGATGTGCTCTGGTCGAGGAAGTTAGCACTTTGCTTGCAATATGTCTGTGTCTCTCCATGTGTCACAATTGGCTCCAATGACCCAATCCTCAAGCTTGTGGACCAAGCTTCGGAAATAGAATACATCTCTGGATGTAATGAGTGGTGGAGCCTCCTTCGTACCCTATTCTGGAGGTGGCGTATTGTGGATCTGCCTCTGAATATCACTCCAGACATAATGCACATTGGATCCACTTTGAAACCCTATCCCAGACGTAGCGCCTTGTGGATCCACATCTGAATATCAGTCCGGATATAGTGTGTGGCGGATCCACACTCGAACACCAACTTGTGTCTACCCTGGGTGATGGGAGGCATGCATAACACACATACACACAAACACACACACACACACACACAGATATATACTGAAAACAGAACAAACGCACTATAACTACAAAATATGTGGTAGGAGGTTATAAAACCCCCCTGCTTCCCGGGATTTGCGAAATTACAGGTTAACAATGACCGTGAATTGTGTATTTTGACCCGTGTCGGGATAAGGCATTCGAATCCAAAGTAAATTATGATTATTCCGCGGGAAACACGAGACGTTATAACTTGATCGCTATTGAATTAAAAATTTCATTCAACAGCGTTCGGTAAATGAAATAATGGAAATAATTTGGAGATAAATTTTGCCAGTGGAAATTTTCCCGAAATAAATGAATAAGTTGTAAAAGCAATTAAAAAAATCGGTCGCCAGCTCAACTGATGAGCGACAGTGCTGTTAAGTACGTGAATAATTGTGTCAGAATTGAAGTTTACCTGTTTGTAGCGCAGCAGGTGGAACGGCAACTTTTACGTATATGCTGTGTCAGGCTCAGTAGTCATATAAAATAATGTCGTAACAATCTAACTACACTTAAACATTAATGGTTAACTTTCAATAAGTGTTTTGATAAATATTTTGTTCGTAATTTGTCAGCTAAGTGCAATGCTGACAATACAGATAATTATCTATCGAGATTTTGAATAATGGACTGTCATTCTGTCTTCAAAATTACGTACTTTGCACAGTTTAATCTACTAATTATGAAATATATTGCCAATAATTAATTAACTATGTTTTGAATGATAATAATTCATTAACTGGGCGATTGTCAGGTGTAATAAGCTTTCTAGTTTCATGAAATATCCTTGAACTATCTTGAGCTGAATATGCGTTGAAATAAATCTTGCCGGCCGGGGGTGGCCGAGTAGTTCTAGGCGCTACAGTCTGGAACCGCGCGACCGCTACGTTCGCAGGTTCGAATCCTGCCTCGGGCATGGATCTGTGTGATGTCCTATATTTTCTCTTGATAGTGGCGTGACACACTCGGTTCAATTTGGTAAGGATCGGAAGGAACCTACTTGGTGTTAATGGCGAGTGGAATGTAACTGCAACACTTCGATTATAAAGTGCTTGTTATTAATTGTTCAACTTCAGATAAAAGCACAATCGCTGGCAAGCCCTCTACAATTATATGCTACGAAAATTACGTAGATCTTACTTCCGTCGTTGTCGGTGGATCGACGGAAGTCCACGGCGGCGACACAATGTGGCAGCGGGCTTTTACTGTTGCGACTTGGGCCCACAGTGCGCTTCACATTTAAGCCCTCGTTTCTTCAGCACTATGCCCATTAATCTATAATAACTTGCCCGGTCATGCTTCCAGATATGCAGAATCGTGATATGCAGATATGCAGAATCTCTCTCACTTTCCCGACGTACGTAGACCCGCACACTGGCCGTTACATGCAACACAGCTAGGACTAGCACCACCCTATTGTATTTCTTACTCCGAGCACGGCGTCACTGCTACTACTGCCCGCTGGCGCGCTCCCGCGCCCAGCGGCACGTCAAAACAATGTCTCTGACTTCAACGTTAACTAAATATGCCCTGACTTGCCAGTGTTAAATACACATATTTAAACATAGTATTTACAATACATATCTACACTAGACAATACATCGTATTCACACAGTTTCATTTGTTTAGTACGAGAAAAACTTCATAGCAAGGACTGCGCTGTAGCCTCACAAGGTGACTGGATGCATTCACATAAAGCGCTATACTGTACCGTCCGACCAGAAAAATAATGCTTTTGCGACAGGTACTGACAACTGCACTACCTTTACAAGGAACCCCTTACAAGCAACTTTAGAATATGTGGCGACAAGTAATGTCATGATCGCAAGGGCAGAAGTAGCATAAAATCGATGAAATTACGAAAAATAACGGAAAAGACGTATAAATTTTGAGGGAATATATTCCAAAATGCTGGGGATATTCAGGGGGAATGAGGGAATACTTCCATGTCTTCTGCTTGGTGCAGGAAAATGCTTTTACATGGGAACAAGTATGTGACATCTAGAGGATTACAAAAAAAGATTGACATGGATGACCACCAAAGTTGCATAATAAATTTAGATACGTCGGATCACAAGCCCAGGTGTGGCAGCAAAGTTATTGATGTGTTGGCAAATGTGCCAACACCGTGTAGATAGAGGCGGCCGAAATGCACGCTATCTAACGCAGACGGGCGTGAATTCTGGAACAGGATAAGTAGTGAATTCTCATAAGAAAAGTATGCAGCTCCTCGAATACTTATCTTTTATTCTTTGATGTGAATACAGCATTCTTGATGAGACATTTCATATGATAACTATCAAACTATGTAAGGCTAATGGCGCCTTGCTAGGTCGTAGCCATGGACTTAGCTGAAGGCTATTCTAACTGTCTCTCGGCAAATGAGAGAAAGGCTTCGTCAGTGTAGTCGCTAGCAAAGTCGTCGTACAACTGGGGCGAGTGCTATTCCGTATCTCGAGACCTGCCTTGTGGTGGCGCTCGGTCTGCGAACACACAGTGGCGACACGCGGGTCCGACATGTACTAAATGGACCGCGGCCGATTTAAGCTACCACCTAGCAAGTGTGGTGTCTGGCGGTGACACCACAGTTATTAGCCTTATAAATTTTCTTAAAAAGTCCTTAGCTAAAGACCGTTGTATTACGAGCTGGAGTGACTGCAACATACTACAGAAAGAAACGCGTGTTCGGCCCTGTGCAATATTTGACCCTGTGCAACACTGTTTAGAAGTTTTACACCCTAACAATCAGTATTTACAATGTACTTTCCTGTACTCTCCACTAATCACAACCAAGCGGTGCCAACTAACAAATACCTTACAGAACAGGTGTATAGTTTTTCAACAACATTCTACTGTATGTCTATTGAGGTAATAGTGATGGATGCACGTTGACTGCTGTCCTTGATGCTTTCCTGGAAAATAAAACCCTCTGTCTCTAAATCCACATGGATCTGCATCAAAGAATGATAGAAAGTATACGGAGTGATCGGCTGAAGGCGTTGTAGCGAGGTATGATTTAATGGTATATGTATGATGCATTCTAGAGACAGGGAGATTTTGCCGCAGGTTATTTATAACGCTTTTAATCTTTTTTTTTACATTGTTCTGTAGGGGCGCATGAGTTTTGTGTTCAACTTACGATCGACGTGTATACAACTGAGCGTTTTGTGTGTGACTTAGAGCGATATCTACTTGCAATCGTTAACAGCGGAAGTCTGTGTGTGTCTGTCAGCAGAGGAAATGCATGTGTAATGCATGTGTAATGAGCCATTCCCATTGATGGAAAACCTATTTCAACACCATCCTCTAAACGAACGGGTATGTATGTGATGTACTCCTTTTCTCTCTCACATCTTGGAAATAAATCGAGTCTACGGTTTCGCATAGGTATGAAGCGACTGTTACTATACTTTAAAAGTTCATCGTACCCAAAATGCGTGCATGTGGATCATCTGGGAGAGGGCAAGTCTTAGGACTTTTTCGTTGGATGGTGTATAAGATGAGCAAGTATGCTCATAGGAAATCAAACAGCTTATGAATATGTCAGCAATGTAACCATATTAATATGAAAAACTTCAGAAAGGGTATGGAAAATTAAGTAAAATTGTCTAATTCGAGGAAACTCTGGTACAATCATGAAAAGTTTATGTGAAATGCGTAAAAAGTGAGGGAAATACGGTGAAATATGTAAAATCGAGAAACCCATAAAGTTGCTGAGTTGTCTGAGAATACACAAAATTATAGAAAAATACCACGAAATGAGTACTGAGCAAAATCAATACAATTGCATGTGCTTGAGGAGGAGAGTAGACTAATGATTTATATTCACGCCTTAATATTAGAAAAAGGAAGCATTCTAGAGATGTGGCATCAAGGCGAAGTGGCAATACTATCCTGCACATAAGCAGTACAATCTAACGTCGGACCATGACTTTTGTGTGCAAGTGGAAGGTTACTGGTAGCAGTGTTAAAACTGCGATATGACTGTTACATCTCCTATGGCTGCTAACCATGGTGTTTATTGCCACGTAAGATGTGCCTGTTTTTATCCATTTTCGGCTGTCGACGATGACTTTATAGGACTTTTGTGTGAACATATCACGAGTTTGCGAACCGTAATCGGGCTTGGACGTCGTCCACAGTTGGCGTTATACACCTCTGGATACCTATGTTGTGTTTTTGTCACCAAGAATCGATGTTTTCTTTCGTGTGCAAGGTAGTTGTTTTATCACTTTAAAAGGTCGTCATCATAATTTATCATAGTGAAACTTGTAGGGAGAATGTATGTCATGCACTGAAAGATTATTTCTTACAGAGGAATACTGACACCGTCGCATTGCACCCGACTAACAGGTCGGAAACTGCACCGCTCTAGAACTATGGAATGTTTGAGTGCATAACCATTTGAAACGTCCCCTTTGAACAATTACAAATGACTGTGCTTAACCTGACACACAATATTTTTAGCGCAACGCAATCTGACTTTCAAAATTCCCTACAAAAGAATGGCCCTGACTAACATTAACCTATACCTTTCACAAATCACTTACCTCACAAAAATCTTCGCTGCTCAAGCTACTGCAATACAGCGTGCGCCACTACTGCCAGCTACATAAAAGATTCAAACTACTGAAGGCACTAACTACTGATAGGGATAGTTAGCAAATGAAAGATATTAATAGAGAACAAACAATGTATTTACCTTGATATCATCATATATAAATATAGCAGTTCATGACAAATTTCAAAACTCCGCCATCTCTCTCCCCACATCCACCACTGCTGGCGTCTCACCTCCAACTGCGCAACGCTACGCGCTGTTCACAGCCAGCTGCCTAACACGACAATGGCGAGTATTACAACAATGCACAGCAGCCACAGACTGCACACAGCACAGCCAGTGATTTTCATACAGAGGTGGCGTTACCAATGAAAAAACCTAAACAGCCTACTTACATAGCCCCCACGCTCCCCACAAAAATTTTTACATATTGGATTGGGCTGTGGCCAATACAGATTTGAAAAAAATTTTTCATAATTACAATAACAAAGAAATCAAATGCACACACTTATTGATACAATGTTGGTCAAAAGCTAAAATTGTCTCACAGTCCATAAAGACAGTCCTAATCGTACATAACAGGAGAATAGCGGTGTTTTTCTCAAAGTCTGAGCAGTAAAAGAAAATGCACACGGAAGTAGTGGATTTCCATGCAGTCTTGAAGAAGTAGTGTTGTCCTTCCAATGGAAAGACAGTGCTGACTCTCGACATGCAGACAGGTAATGGGCCACAACAGAGCAAACCCACAGCAGAGTCAGTCGAAATTTTGAAGAGTATTGGTAGGTAGGTCATCACAGAACAGACCCATTGTAGTACTGGTAGAGATTACGGTATTGGTGGGCCACCAGAGGTGCAGACCCACTGCAGGCCTTGTAGAAATAATGGTACTGGTGAGTCAGCAAAGGTGTAGACCCACTGTAGTCCTTGTAGAGATAATGGTACTGGTGGGTCATCAAAGATGCAGACCCACTGTAGTCCTTGGAGAGATTGCCAGCAGCCATCTGTTGTGACTGTGCAGGTGCACAATCACCGTTGAAGAGTCTTGCGGATAATATAGCAAGTCCATAAACCACCACTTGTGCACTCACAAAGTTTTTGAAATTGTCCTTAGAACCAGCAATGCTGTTATCCAGTCCCTTGCTGAATTATTAACACACGTGCAAACACTATCAGTCCCTACTTCTCACATATTGTCCATGTACTATGACCAACAGAAACGTGTGCAGTGAAATGTTACTTAATTTGAAGAACTGGTAACAATTACAATTTGGTAACATAAAAATACAATAACAAAGGTACAAAATACATCATTAAAGAACATAATAATACAGATAACATTTGTAGTACAGGCTTTACAAAAGAATCGAAATAACATATACGTCAGTGTTCCAGGAATAATGACATGAGTACATACATAAAAGATCAGAATAACTTTCGAAACATCAACTTCACACATGAGCATTGAACAGAACAGAATTAATAATGTCTAACATCTTTACAAAGTAAATAACATATTATTAATGCCAATTATATTCGAGGATAACAGTATTCCTCATCATAGTGAATGTAGCTTAATATTAAAAGAAGAAAAAATTCTATGAAACTACACAGAGACAGGAAGAAAACAAATACACAAGGGTACACAAACACATAGTGGGATAACACCAATAGGAAAGGACAGGGTTCGTTTTCAGTGTAACATTTGGTACTGCAGTCCAACCCAAAACTTCATATATCTTTCCTCTTATTTCATCCTTTGTTTCCACCAAAAAAATTCTATCTAAGCATGCTTTCTGTATTTATATGTTCACACGTTTCTTACCTCAACATTTATTTCCAAGAAAATCCTACCTAAACCGGTTTTCTCAATGCATTTCTTCCAATTCATCGCAACTCATTCTCTTAGAGGCTACCCCCTCTTAAGCTAACTTAAATCTACTGAGCTCAGATGCTAAACTAAGGGACGAGGCAATGCAGCAGCACAAAATAAGTAACACAAACAGCAATGAACAAAAAATTGGAAAATTGCAAAGCAAGCTACAGTAAATCTAAATTACCAAGCAATGCAACATTACAACTAATATGAGCCAATGTGCAGAAAACAAAAAAATAAATCTGGCTTAGCAGAGTAACACAAATTAAAGTTCAGTAGCACTATGCCTGGCAAACAGCAGCTTATATCTAAACATGACATAGCTCAAGCAGAAAAAATAGTACACTAAAAATAACAATGCAGATAAGGGAAATGTATAATCACATCTTAATGTCTAAGTAATAAAAGTGGTGCACCACAAGAAGTTATTCTACCCAAAAGTTACCAATTACTTGAAAAGAAAATTATGAATGCAGTTCCTGTGAAGGTAAATGTCATTTCGTGCTCCATCATTTTTTTAAAAAAATTATTGTTTACTCGATCTGTAGACAGAAAATATTTATATTAGTACATCTATAAAATTTTATTTTAACCAATGCTGCAGTGCAGCTAGAAACTAGATATCAAATGAAATAAGCAACTATGTACAAAGCAAAGCATAAGATCATCGTTCAATAGTCATGTGGCATTTCATAAGTAGTAAAAAAATCTCTCATCTAGAAAGACAGTAGTCATAGTCATGTGTGTAGACAAACTATTTCTTGTCATTTCATTAGGCATTTCAGTAAATATCAGAAAGTACGATATGTTTCCAAGTAATCAGCGTGTCGGATTTGCGATGCTTTCTCTAAAGGAATGACAATGGCCAGGATAATGGCCTCCCTTTTTTTTTCCTGTGCTCTGAAAGGCACGCGCTAATGGCTTTTTCTCCAGGCGTCTGACACAGCTGGGTGCCCACGAAGCATTACGTGCAGGTGGTCACTTAATTTTCTTACGGAAATATTTACGACAACAGTTTCCGCTACAGTGGCAGTCTCATATAAAAATATTTCACAGGTCAAGAATTAGCGTTTCAAATCTGTAGAAAGAAAATCCTATAAATATAAGTGTCCAAATAAAATATTCGTCAGCATTGTGATACAGTCACGCATTTATGCACATTTCATAACTCTTAAAGTACGATTCTTGGTTTCCAACATACTTCTTATTCCTGATATACGGTAGCATCATCTTATTGATCATAAACATATCTCAACAGCATAGTACACATCGTCATCGTAATAATAACATCATAACACCTCAGTCAAATCTCAAAATCGTCGTAGCTTCCTCCAATAATTTCAAAACCTAAAAAAAATTCTCTGCTCATTTCAATAGTGTCATCTACCTCAAACGTACTTTAAAATCATGCTCCCTTACCAAATACATCATTCAAAGCTCTCATAGTATCACAATGATTCCGAAAAAATATGAACAGTTTACAAAGTACAGACAAAATACAGTTTCATAAGTGTGAAGTTATCCAACTGTGTAATTACGTAAACATCTGTCACTGATATAGTAAAATAAATGTTTGTCTCTCTCAGTTAAATGATCAGATAGCTGTGTAATTTGTGTGTTAGAGAAATATGGTACCGATGTGTAAAGTTGTATAAGCAAATACCATATTAGCTAGGATTCCTTGTGGTTGCCACACACGTGGTACACAAAGTAAGCGTGTACCCCCATGAGGATTAATGTAATTATACCCTCAGGTGTTACAGATTACAGCAATGGAATGAAATGTATCACGGAAAACTTTCGTTGTAATTCAAAAATCTTTAAAAATAAATGTTTTAAGTACAAAATTAATCACTCAAATACGTGTACTGTAGCGCTAAATGTGCGTCTTGTTGTAAGATAATCTCTGTGGAAGTGTCGTAGTTATCGTCCTCCGAAAGCTAAGTTCTGCAGAAGTCAATGTACTTACCTCATGATAAACAAAAGTGAAATGCTTTGCGTATAGATATCTTACTTATTACGCTTATTGCCGTGACGAAGAAAGTACTGTGCTACAGAAAAGGCTGTCTCCTTGTAGCTATACCACAAAAGTTACTACTAAAACATGTTTTGCTTTCCAGAAGGATTCAGAAAAAACTGTGCAGATATAAAACAGAAACACTGCAAAAGCAGCATCGTAAATTGTCACTCATTAGTGGCGTCGTGATAAAACCGTGTAGTTGTCACATAAACTAACCACTGTGTCGTCTGGTATCTCACAGAAAGTACTTTAAACCCAGAATGTATTTTCAAGTAAACCAAAATGTTGCATTAAAATCTCATTAACAGTACTGGTAAATGTTCTAAGTATGTAAGCCTTATAGTCGTTCCATAATCGTGCAACTAACAAGCAAGAATGTACACACACAATAACACTGGGTCGTCTCTTCACAATAACAATGCATTCGCAATTTCTGTTTAAAAATATTCCCTAGGTTCTTGATCGGAAATTTAACTTCAAACATTGTTGCATGTTAACAGATTCTAAGTCTGACAAGCATACTAGTAATGTAAAGTGAAAAGTTTTATGGCAATGACAAAGTTAAAAAGCAGATTATCTCTCAATAAATGTTTTTACATGTGAAATGTGGTGTAAACCTTTACTCTTCCTAGTACGCAGAGTTTCAGCTTCAACGCAATTATCATGCGGTATACGTCGTTAAACAATACTGGAATTGTTCTGAAGGTTAGCGTCTTATGTTATTTTTCTCGGAGCCAGCGGGCGCACGCGGCTGCCTGCTGTGCGAGTCATTGTCTGTCTCTTTGTTGGCGCGCGTTGTTATTGGGATTAGGAGACCTAACTTCTACGAATTCGCCTTGCCGAGAGGGCCCAGCTCTGTTAGAATCCCGCCAGTTCTGATGAAATTCACGTCTGTCGTTTTGTCGGTAGTTTACATAGTTTCTTGTTTGTCGGTCATGTGGTGGAGAATTTCTCCCTGAGTCGTAACTGCGCGCTGGACCGTTGCGTCTAAAGTTATTCTGTCTCCCTTGATAATAATTATTTTGGTTCCCATATTGCCTGTTTCTCTGATTGTCTCTGTCGTATTCATTACTATGGAAATGCGATCTTTCTCTGTAACTATTATTACTCTGCCAGTGGTTGTCATATGGGTGGTGTCTGTTTTGGTCACGATTTGCGTTGTAAGAATAGCCTTGTCGTGTCCACTTATTGATTCTGTCGTCACGAAATTGTGATGTATGTGACCTGTAGTGATTGTTTTCCTGTTTTCGCATCCGGCGACTGTCTGTGTCAATTTCTAATTCTTGTAAGAGTCCCTGAAATGCCTCAATGTCTTCTTTGCATCGTCCTGCTAAAATAATATGTCGTAAATGTTCAGGCAATTTGATTAAGCAAATGCGGATAAGTTCTGATGGGCTGTATGGGTTTGACAGGTACTGATTCTTGTGCAACATGTCTTCAAAATATTTCACAAGACTGGAGAATTCTGATTGTTCGAAATGTCTCATCATTATGATGCTATGTTTTACTCGGTCTTGTGTGGGTTGAGACCAATATGCTGAGAGGAAGGCATGGTAAAACTCTCCTTCACTGTGGCAATCGTGAATTACCGATCGCATTCTTACAGCTGGTTCATTCTCCAAGTAGCCACACATAAATTCTAATCTGTGTTCTAACGACCAGTTGGGAGGAAAACAATGAGAGAATTGATGGAGCCATGCTTGTGGATGAATGTCGTTGCCAGAATTCTTAAATGTTTTGAATTTACGTGTAGTAATGAACAGCTTATAGTCAAAGTCATCATGTCGGCGAGTCGCATATCGGTCATTGTTACGTCGTTTCGGCGGTTCCATTTCAAAATTCGATGCGCCTTGCCAACTTCTTTCACAATTTCCGAAGTGCCCTGTGTTGTTATTTTGTGTCTGTTCCGTATTTGTATGTCCCTCTTCCCGTATTGGGGCGCGAGTGTCCTCTGAAATACGTAATTCTTGTACTACTTGTGCCAACTGATCTTGCACTTCCCGGATTTCTCTTTTGTACTGTGTATTGATTTGATTTTGATTTTGTTTGAATTTTCTTATTTGTTCATACTCATCTGTGTCAGTGAAGGCTACGGGTCTTGTGTCATTCAGATCATCATCTACCTTTGTAGATAAGTTAGTGACCTGATCCGAAAGTTCGGCTACTTTCTCCGATTGTGTACTTATTTCCTCCATGTGTCTTTCTGAACCAATTTTCAGGGTATCTACTGTGTCCTTTAAGTTTTCCTGAGTTCTTGCAAGTTGCGTAACCGAATCGGTAGATGCAACTGAGTCAATTTTAGCTTGCAAGGTCTCATGATTTTCATGAACAATAGTTTGCAGTTCTTTTATGGCTGCTTCGTGATTCTGTAATACATTTTCATGACGTGAAAAAATAGGTTGGAAATGCTCACAAATTTGTGTTTTTACGTCATTACAGACCTTTTGACATTTCGATTCGATGTTATGTAACTCAGTGGTTAAATCTTCACGTGTTTGTTCAAGTGTGGTGTCTAACTTTTGAAGATTTTGTTCCATTATGTCTAACTTTTTAAGATTTTGTTCTACTGTGTCTAACTTTTTAAGATTTTCTCCCATTTGTCTCTGATTTTGTTCCATTTGTTGCATTAATTGCAATAATAATGTATTAGTGTCTGGAATCTGTTTCTCTACGCTTTTCGGCAGTGCATTTGCACCGGCAACATTCACATTTTGACAAGCAGAAAATGTGTCTTGACTTATTTGAGAAAACGGTGATGACCCAAAACCTGAATCTACAGTATTTGCGAAATTGTGTCCTGTCATTTCGGATTCCTGAGGCGAGCTGTTGCCGACCGATCGATCGATAATGCTTCCCTGTTCACTACCTGTTTCACTGTCTACACCATTGTTTGCAGCCCGCTCCATTTCCCTATGCACAATTACCAAATTACTACTTTGAACATCAGTTAATTCATTACTCGGTGGCGCTAACACACTGCTTTCATTTTCACTGTCATTTCTCAGTTTACTTTGGAGCCTAGTATTACGTTTTTCACACGCCATTAATGTCACAATATTTCACACGACAACACAGAAAAGCACAATTTGAAGAGCAAAAATAAGAGAACACATTAACATAACACTGAAAATAATATCTAGTTAATTGCAGGTGCGAAATACTTGGTGCAAATCTACATGCATGCCACAACTGTTTTACTGTACAACAATGAAAGACTGCAACTACAAAGGAGATTTTCTCTACAATTACGCGCTAGAAATAAACAAAATCTACACTAATTACACAAACTACAACAAAAGATCAGAAGATTCCAGTGAGGTATCCTCGGCTAAGGGTCGACATATGAAACGTCCCCTTTTAACAATTATACACGACTGTGCTTAACCTGACACACAATATTTTTAGCGCAACGCAATCTGACTTTCAAAATTCCCTACAAAAGAATGGCCCTGACTAACATTAACCTATACCTTTCACAAATCACTTACCTCACAAAAATCTTCGCTGCTCAAGCTACTGCAATACAGCGAGCGCCACTACTGCCAGCTACATAAAAGATTCAAACTACTGAAGGCACTAACTACTGATAGGGATAGTTAGCAAATGAAAGATATTAATAGAGAACAAACAATGTATTTACCTTGATATCATCATATATAAATGTAGCAGTTCATGACAAATTTCAAAACTCCGCCATCTCTCTCCCCACATCCACCACTGCTGGCGTCTCACCTCCAACTGCGCAACGCTACGCGCTGTTCACAGCCAGCTGCCTAACACGACAATGGCGAGTATTACAACAATGCAAAGCAGCCACAGACTGCACACAGCACAGCCAGTGATTTTCATACAGAGGTGGCGTTACCAATAAAAAAACCTAAACAGGCTACTTACACATTTAGCATTTGGAATGTGTTTATGTTCCACGATAATTTATCTCTGTCCGATATCTTCTTGGCGTGGACAACAATCAGCTGAACAATACTTTACAATTGATACCACAGTTGATTTATGTAAAATGTTCCAAACTCAGTCCGTCTCGAGCCCATCATGCATAAAACCACACATTTCATCTTAACTGTTTGTTATATCACCACAACACTCCCACATCTGCCTGTACAAGGATAAGAGCTGCTAACCTCCTCGACAGGCGCACATGTGGAGAAATCTGGTGCTCTTGGATAGTTACCGTGAGTAAAATTGGTGTGAAACATTCTTCAGCGAACAGCAGTTACGGACTCGGCTCGATATGTTCCTTAACAAGATGCAGAATTATCAGCACCAAACTAAATCGGTGACAGCGTTGCAGTGAGGATTATTCAAAGACAATGCGGTGAGATCATTGGATCCCAAACCTTATCCTAAGAATGGAAGAGTGCTCTGTGACTCCACATAGGGAAAGTTGGGCAATCGTAATCTTACATTACACGTTATGATCAGAGTGCTAGGAATATGTAGATCGGTGTAGGACACGGTCTGGTATACTTTGGTACATATGTTCGAGAATTAACTACAAATGGATGTACTGCACAGTTATCTATCTACACTGGCAATCCACTATATGGTACTCCCAAAGAAATGGAAGGGTGGTTTAGTGACGATACAGCAACTTGTAAGCGCATTGCCGTATCATTGGTAGGTGTTAATATTACGGAAAAACTGCAAAAGTTGTTGAAATTGATCTATCAAAAAATGGTTCAAATGGCTCTGAGCACTATGGGACTTAACATCTGAGGTCATCAATCCCCTAGAACTTAGAACTACTTAAACCTAGCTAACCTAAGGACATCACACACATCCATGCCCGAGGCAGGATTCGAACCTGCGACCGTAGCGGTCGCGCGGTTCCAGACTGGAGCGCCTTTAACCGCGTGGCCACACTGGCCGGCGAATGAGGTGCTTATTATAGCATGTTGCCCCGTATCAACGGTGTCTTTTCCATCCCATCGTTCCACTGGTGTGCTGTTGATTACCATATAATGACTGACTGATGTCACTTGTTCGAGATGGAGAGAGTTTTGGTGGGAGCAACACCTCCCGGGGTTGGCCTGCACCAAACAGTGATCATGTACATGACTGCAGCATTAGGAATACATTGGAATAGAATATATGACACAGACATCGAAGTCGTGGTGGAAAAACAAAAGTATGGCAGTGTTCTTTTTAAAAACAACCCATTCAGATATTCACTTTAAATGGCTTGGAAAACCATTGAAAACTTTATCTGGTTGCCTGGATATGAAATTGAACTCTTCCTTGTGAGCCGAGACGAGTGCTTCAACATGCGCCCCAATCTCTCGTCTCATTCTATTAAATAATACACCGTGTTGTTTCAGGAGGGATAGTTAATATTTTTGTGACGTAAGTACAGAGTAATTTGAATATAACTTTCCTGTAACATGTGCCCTGTTCTTCTTGGTTACAGAGATTGGCTTTCATTTCTTTTATTGGTACTCCAGTTGCTACGGTTTTATTCAACGACTGTCATTTTTTTTTTTCAGAAGCTCAGATCAGATGGTGAGCTTGATCTTACATGATATAATGCTTCAACTATGATTACGACTGTGATTTGCTGACCAATAACTGTATTTTTTAAGCGTGCCGCACACATTTAACGAATGAAGTGTATGGTGATATAGCAATTGTCTAGATGGTTTGTAATGAAGAAGCTGCTGCTGCTTGGAAAGAATATGGCAGAAGATTTCCTAATCGCAGAGTACCAGGTTCGGCAGCGTTTGCTCATGTTCTCACTTAGGTGCCTGAAACTGGTGCAATGCTCAGCAGATCATATTTTATACGAACGTTGATCTGGACATAGTAGCAAACAGTATTTATTTGGCGAAACGTAGTCCTTCAATGTAATGACGAAATATTTCTGCACATGTTGGTGTTCCAGATATAAGAATATGGCGAACATTATGTATGCACGCCTTCTAATTTTTTAGTGTACAGGGCATTCGACAGCTTCAAGAAACAACTAAGGATAGGTGACTCGAATTCTGTGGTTGGCTAACCGCCAATCGTCGAGTAAACCTTCGAACAAAGTCTACTGATAAAGCCACTGTGACTCGTAGAGGTATCAGTGACATCCATAAAGCCCATATCTGTGGACACACATGTTGAAGATTGCTTCTCTATTAATGTGTTGTGAAGTATGCCAGACAATCAGCTCATTTTACTTGTTGTGTTACTGTACCGTCTTTCGGTTTCCGGCATTATTGGAAGAGGTTCCTTTGACTACAAGGATGGGAAGTTTTTCCAGCATGACGGAGCCCCGCTTCATTCCCATTGGATTTATGCCTGCTGAGATGTTTAAAATGAAAAGTCCGTAAGGAAAAGATGAACACAAGAGACAATACATCGTATCGTTCGTATCATGTAGAGTGGTGCCCTCACGAGAACACCAAGCCTATCTGAGGAAAGCTACACTCAATGTGGTCAAGAGATTTTGAAAGTACATTGAAATATATGACAAACGAGTATGAGTATATGAAATCCAATTACATTTCTCAACGGAAAAATTGGAAACAGCGATCTATATTGTACTTTAAGAATCTTTTACAGCGACGATCGCATTAATTAGTATCTACTATTAATGACCGGTTTAGACAGTTGAAACTGTCATCACCTGATTTTCAAAAAAATATTTATTTATAAATCTTCTTCCATTATTAGTTTATCACTCATGCCGTACCATCATTATGCTGCAGAATTTGCAGCACATTATACGTAGGCCTGCAAAAGTAAAACCATATAAACATAAAAAGCATCTTGTGCAAATGGGCATGTTCACACACGCAGCGCTCCATTGAGGAATGTTATTTCTTAAAATGCGCGGTATGTAGGAAAAATGCACATTTGTACCAATGTTTACGCTTGCATGACATGTTGTGTACATCATCAATACATCGAAGTATACATCTGCTGAAATGTATCCATAATATATGCAAGATCTCATGAAAATATATTCATTTGTACTAATGTACATTTTTTCCTTACATGGTTAGTCGAAGTACTGCCACTGAGATGTATCCATCATGTATACAACATGTCACGTAAAATATAAACAAGCATTTTTACTATACATCGTGCACTGTAAGAAATAACATGCCTCAGCGTGAACATGACCATTTGCACAAGGTGCTTAACATCTACACATAGCTTTACTTATGGATAATGTGCTGAACATTCTCCAATGTAATGGCGACATAGCATGACTAATAAACTCATAATGGAACACGATTAATACCCAAAAGTTCTTTGGAGATCAGAAGATGATAGTTTCAAGTGTCGAAACTGGTCGTAAGTAGCATATATAAATTAATTCGATCTTGTCTTTAACAGGATTTTTCAAATATGAAATTCAACAATATACCAAATCATCTGGCCCTTATTAACGTCTTCTGTGAGTATTTGTGTGGGCTACATTCTGACATTCGTGTCTGTGTAATCATTCAAAGTTTTTCCATCCATATTCAATGTTTTTTCAAATTTATTTATATTATTTCCTCTTAAAGTTCTTTTACTACTGGTCGTGAAACAGCGTGTATATGCCGCGTCATTCCTGCAGAATCTTCCATTCCTACTTACTCGACTTTTCCTGTGAACTGACTGTATACAGTCAAACTTCCGCTAATTTAATGACAGTATTTCCCGCATTTCCCAAAGTAAATGTCAATAGTTTTGTATCGAATTTCATTGCTGTGATTGGTAGAAGTATCCGCCAGTGCACAAGCAATTATAGGGCGGTACATGGGTCGCCTTGGTTGTGTGTCTGTCTGCGTACTGCGACACTGTTGTGATCGTACCTCTAAAGGCAGGTAGCCATTCAGGGAAGTGTTCGGTTGCTTGGCAGTCTGCACTGCTTGTCTGAACCTCCGTTTGCATTCTGCATCTACATATATACTCCGCTAGCCACCAAGCGGTATGTGGCGGAGGGCACAATTCGCGCCAAAGTCATATATCCCCTCCCCCCCCTCTGTTCCATTCGCGAATCGCACGAGGGAAAAACGACTGTCTGAAAACCTCAGTACGAGCTCTTATTTCCCTTATCTTTGAACGATGGTCATTACGTGATTTGAAAGATGATGGTAATAATACAGGGTGTTACGAAAAGGTACGGCCAAACTGTCAGGAAACATTCCTCACACACTAATAAAGGAAAGATGTTATGTGGACATCTGCCCGGAAACGCTTAATTTCCATGTTAGAGCTCATTTTAGTTTCGTCAGTATGTACTGTACTTCCTCGATTCACCGCCATGATTTCATACGGGATACTCTACCTGTGCTGCTAGAACATGTGCCTTTACAGGTACGACACAACATGTGGTTCATGCACTATGGAGCTCCTGCACATTTCAGTCGAAGTGTTCGTACGCTTCTCAACAACAGATTCGGTGACCGATGGCTTGGTAGAGCGGGCCAATTCCATGGCCTCCACGCTCTCCTGACCTCAACCCTCTTGACTTTCATTTATGGAGGCATTTGAAAGTTCTGGTCTACGCAACCCCGGTACCAAATGTAGGGACTCTTCGTGATCGTATTGTGGACGGCTGTGATACAATACGCCATTCCCCAGGGTTGCATCAGCGCATCAGGGATTCCATGCGACGGAGGGTGGATGCATATATCCTGGCTAACGGAGGACATATTGAACAAAGTGTTTGAAGTCACGCTGGTACGTTCTGTTGCTGTGTGTTTCCATTCCATGATTAATGTGATTTGAAGAGAAGTAATAAAATGAGCTCTAACATGGAAAGTAAGCGTTTCCGGACACATGTCCACATAACATATTTTCTTTCTCTATGTGTGAGGAATGTTTCCTAAAAGTTTGGCCATACCTTTTTGTAACACCCTGTATATGCTCTATATCCTCGGTGAAGATTGGATTTCGGAAATTAGTGAGCAGCACCTTCTGTGTGTCCCACTTCAAACTTTCTATGAGATTTGTAACGCTCTCGCGATGGCTAAATGTATCAGTCACGAATCTTGCCGCTCTTCTTTGGACCTTTTCAGTTTCTTGAATCAGACCCAACTGGTAAGGGTCCCATGGAGACAAACAATACTCTAAGACAGGACAAACTAACGTATTGTAAGCTATTTCCTTTGTTGAAGGACTGCATCGCTTCAGGATTCTACCAATAAACCGCAATCTAGAGTTCGCCTTGCCCCTTACTTGTGTAAGCTGATCAATCCATTTGAGATCATTTCGAATAGTCACACCCAGATACTTGACTGATGTTACCGCTTCCAAAGAGTAATCTTTTATTTTGTGCTCACACATTAATGGGGATTTTCGCCTTGTTTTACGCAGTAGGTTACACTTACTAATATTGAGAGATAACTGCCACTCATTACACAACGCATTTATTTTCTGCAAATCCTCACTGATTTGTTCACAACTTTCGTGTGACACTACTTTCCTGTAGACTACAGCATCTTCGGCAAACAGTCTAAGGCCGCTGTCAATACTATCAACCAGATCGTTAATAAAAATCGTAAAAAGCAGAGGACCTATTACGCTGCTCTCTTGTTTCTACGCTCTTGTTTCTGTAGAAGTTACCCCGTTCAGGACGACATACTGCTCCCTGTCTGTTACAAAACTTTCTATCTAACCGCATTTGACACTAAATATACCGTAAGCGCGAACGTTTTGTAGCAATAGACCGTACGGAACCGAGTCGAACGCCTTTCGAAAGTCGAGGAATATGGCATCAACCTGGAAGCCGGTATCTACAGCCTGTTGTATATCATGCACAAAGAGGGCCAGCTGTGCCTCGCATGACCGCTGTTTCCTAAAACCGCGCTAGTTTCTGCAGATAAGCTTCTTAGAGTGTAGAAACGTCATTATGTCTGAGCACAAAATATGTTCCACGATTCTACAACAAATCGATGTCAGTGAAATTGGCCGGTAATTATGTCCATCCGACTTCCTACTCTTTTTGTAGATTTCTATGACCTGGGCCTTCTTCGAGTCGCGTGGAACATTCCGCCGTTGCAATGATTTATGATAGATGACGGATAAGAATGGTGCTATATTTGTAACATATTCAACATAAAATCTTACTGGGATACCGTCTGGACCAGATGCCTTTCTGGCGTCTTAGGATCTTAACTGTTTTACAATCCCAGATACACTAAACATTATCCCAGCCATCCTTGCGTTTGTTCGATAATTGAAAGAGGGAATGGTGCTGCAATCCTCTATCGTAACCGAGTTTTTGAAAGCTAGGTTTAGAATTTCGGCCTTCTGTTTATCATCATCAGTTACATTATCCATACTGTCAGCAAGAGAAGGTATTGAATTATTTGCAGCCTTCATAGATTTTACGTACGACCAAAATTTTTTGGGGTTATTTTTAGAATCTGCAGATAAAATATTGCTTTCAAATTCGTTAAAAGAGGTTCTCATTGTCCTTCTCACAGCTGCTTCCATTTCACATAATTTCTGTTTGTCAGCGGGGCAGTGACTACGTTTAAAACGACTGTGCAAGATTCTCTGCTTTCTCAGAAAACTTCCTACTATGTTTGTTGTACCTAGGTGGATCCTTTCCCTTCCATATACCTTCGCTAGGCACATACTTCTCTAGCACATGGTGGACAATACCTTTAAATTCCGACCAAAAATGCTCAAGTTTTGTCCCGCGGTGAATGCTTGGAGCTGACTATGAAGATATTCATTAATGACACTTTTATTTGCTTTCCCAAACAAGAAAACTCTACGCTGTTCCTTTGTTTGTTTTTTTTTGTTTTTTTTTTTTTTTTTTTTTTTTTTTTTTTTTTTTGCAACTTCCACTGACATAGAAACCACAACGACTTTATGGTCGCTCGCTAATATCTTCTTCTAGATTAACTTCCTTAAAAAGATCATGTCTGTTTGTCGCCAAGATATCTAATATGTTCCCATCTCGAGTTGGTTTTCTAACCAATCGCTCAAGGTTGTGTGTTGAGAGCGCTCCTAGAATAACTTCACACGAATCTTTGCTTCTGCCCCCTGTGATAAAAAGTGTAACTTTCCCAGTCAATGGATGACAGATTAAAGTCTCCACCTATAACTAATGGATAATTTGGGTATTTACTTCCTATGTACTCAAGACTTTCCCTGAAACGTTCTGAGACGTTTCTTGCGCATGCTGGTGGTCTATAAAAACATCCTAATACAATGGTCAACCCTTGTCTGATTGACAGCTTTATCCAGACTATTTCACAGTCCGACGCCGTATCGATCTTAACTGCGTTTAAAGAGCTTTTAACTGCAATGAACACACCACCTCCCATAACATCAGTCCTAACCTTCCTAAACATTGTTCAAAATTTCACTGCTTTTTATGTCTGGCTTCAACCAGCTTTCGGTACCTAATACAATATTGGCATTGCTATTGTTTGTTTCGTAGATTAACTCGGGGGTCTTGCTACAGACACTTCGACAATTTACTAAAATGAGATTAAGCATAATTAAATCCTTTGGAATGACCTGTTTAGGCGAACTAACAATTTTTACAGTTGGCACACCCACATCAGTGTCATGAACTGGTAATTTATCGGACCAGCGGTTTGTTTCCCATGGGCAGGAACCTAATCTAAAAAAAAAAAAAAAAATACATGTGCACGCCACAAGTACTATGCTACCCATGTAGCTGCTTCCTGTGTGTAGTGCACCGCTGATCTATCGAGGTGCGTCCTGCAACCTTCCACCCCATAGCATGGGTCGAGGAATCTACAGCCATTTTCGTCACAGAGTAGACGTAGCCTCTAGTTTAGATTCTCCACTCGACTCCAATCCAGAGAACCCCAGTCCACCCTGGGTACGATGCTGCAGATCGTCAGCTTGGCTTCCACTCCTCGAGAGATGGAGGCCGCCTTTACCACTTTAACCAGCCGTCGAAAGGACCCAAGGATTTCCTCGGAACCCCGACGACAGGCATCGTTGGTGCCGACATGCGTAACAATATGCAGCTGTCAGCACCCCGCATGCTCGATAGCCACCGGAAGAGCCTCTTCCACATCCTGGACAAGGCCCCCCGGCAAGCACACCGAGTGAACCCTAGCTGTTATGTTCCTGAGGGGCTCCACGACCCGCCTAACATTGAAGCTCCCAATAACTACCAAACCCCTACCCCCACGTGCCTGTCCGGACCTTCCTGAAGGATCAGCCACTATCCTTCATCCTTCATTGATACGGCGCGGTTCCTGAAACGCAAAACGTTAGCAAAGTTTATGTGTTGAACCCATGGTTCGCTACTTTCAGCTACGACTGACTTTCTGGGTTGTTTGAAGCAAATGTGTTCCTGTAAACACTCTTTTACCTGATCGATCTGTCTCTTCTAAGACTTCCGTTTAACACTTGAACCCATTTTCACACAAACCTGCAGTCTGCAGCTGTTTGGTCTTTCGTCGATCTTAAAATTTCTATATGTTGGTGGCGTACAGTGACTTTAAATTGGAGAATATTTACTATGATATCGATCACGCATTGCCCGCATCTCGTGGTCGTGCGGTAGCGTTCTCGCTTCCCACGCCCGGGTTCCCGGGTTCGATTCCCGGCGGGGTCAGGGATTTTCTCTGCCTCGTGATGGCTGGGTGTTGAGTGATGTCCTTAGGTTACTTAGGTTTAAGTAGTTCTAAGTTCTAGGGGACTGATGACCATAGATGTTAAGTCCCATAGTGCTCAGAGCCATTTGAACCATTTGATCACGCATTTTACGTGTTGCAAATCCACACACTGTTGTAGTGTTATACACAGCACACACGCTGTTTCCTGTTTCCGTTCCTTGCATGTTAGTTTCTTCCCCTGCACAACTCTGACTAGTGGCAATGCCCCATAACCATTCATATTATCGTTTTTCTCGGAAAAATGTGTTTGTCCCTTTAAACTGATTACCTCATTGATTAGATATATTGCTGCTGCGTAGTGTAACTAGGCATAAGACTGGATTCGCGAACTTGTAAATTGCACAGTCAATTATTTTCAGAAACAATTAAATTTATAGTATTTTATGGTGACGAATGACCCACCAGAGCCGGTGCAGACCGCAGAAGTCTACCGAATAAGGACCAACTGTAATAACGTACACATAATGGAGCTGCAGCTAAGGAGTTCTTAAAGGAGAACGAACGTGGTATAAAATTCAAGTAACCCACAAAGTTAGCCGTAGCTATACACACAAGGAGGCACGTAATCAGAATACAGAATTTGCTGGTACGAGTCGTGTTTTTTAAGTAAGTACCGTTTTGACATTAAAAAAAGATGTGCTAAGATATCTCAATGATTTTATTTTTGCATGAAATCTTAATCTACTTTTCTACACAATTTTCGCCAATATTGAGGCAGTTGGCGTAACTTTGTACCAGTTTTTGAGTACCCTCCTCATAGAAGTCCGCCGCCTTACTTATGAACCCCTGCACCACCACTGTTTTGACTTCGTCATCGTCTTGAAGACGCTGACAGCCCAGATGTTTCTTAAAGTGCACGAACAGATAGTAGTCACTGGGCGCCAGATCGGGGCTGTACGGAGGATGATCTAGAGTTTCCCATCGAAAAGATGTGATGATATCTTTGGCCTGATTCGCCACATGCGGACAAGCATTGTCTTGTTGTAAAACGATGTACTTGCTCAACTTCCATGGACTGTTCCTTTGATTCTGCTGTGACGTAGGCCACCCATGTTTCATCGCCCGTAACAATTTGGCATGAGAAATCATCACCGTCGTTGTGGTACCGCTCAACGAAAGTCAATGCACTGTCTAAACGTTTGGTTTGATTTTGAGCATATCCGTCTACATTGTCGGTACCCAAAGTGCGCACAATTTACGGTAATTCAAGTGCTCGGTTGCTATGCCATACAGAACACTACGAGAAACATTAGGAAAGTCATGCAGCAAGCAGGATATCGTAAAGGGTTAATTTTCTCTCACCTTATTGTCCACTTCCTGCACCAAACTTTCATTAACGACTGAAGGACGTCCACTCCGTTGTTTATCATGCACATTTGTGCGGCCATCTTTAAATGCTCTCACCCACTTTCCTACCATTCCGTTAACTGCACAGATCTCACGATGAATATCGATCGCTTTTAGGCCTGTAGCACTAAGAAATCTTATAACAGCCCGTTCCTCACAGTCGGTGGGACTCACGATTATCGGAGGCACCTTAAACACTCAGTACACAAGGCAAACAAGGAAGCATCAGACTGTAATGGCGTCAGTGCGTAGAATAAGGTACAGGCTTTCACGTAAAAATAAAATTATTGAGATATCTCAGCACGTCTTTTTTTTAATTTCAAAACGGTACTTACTTAAAAACACGCCTCGTATTTGCATTTTAGCACTAGCACTGCATTGCTGCTAACTAATAGCCAGAATGGCAGTCCAGATGGCTAAGAACCCGAACAATTGTGATCGAGACTATGGCTGTATGTTACCAGCGGCTCGGATAGTAGCCTCAGCGGTACAAAACGCAGCCTGCTTAATGCATACGTAAACACGAACAAAGCTGACACTAATGCCCATAAGCAGCCTAGACAACACAAGTCGCACTAGCATCACTCGATGGCTAATCATAAGCGTCGAAGGCGATAAATGCTGCGGGAATAGGAGATTACGTCATGACGTGCAATCAGTCCTCGGATAGCCTCGGTAACACAGCCGAACCTCGAACTTGAAGATTCATGTGGGTACATAGTGACATCTATTATTAGGTTCGTGTGTAAGTTCGTAGCGTTTTTGTTTTGGACTTGGTATTCTGCTTGCTATGAGCTTTTTATTTATCTATTGTCATTTTTCATTTGTAGTTCACTGTTGCTGTTTGCGTTTACATATTGTCATTTTTGCCAGCCGTTGTGGCCGAGTGGTTCTAGGCGCTTCAGTCTGGAACCGCGCGACGGCTACGGTCGCAGGTTCGAATCCTGCCTCGGGAATGGATGTGAGTGATTTCCTTAGGTTCGTTAGGTTTAAGTAGTTATAAGTTCTAGGGGACTGATGACCTCAGGTGTTAAGTCCCATAGTGCTCTGAGCCATTTGAACCAATTGTCATTTATTTCATTTGGAGACAGTCCTTTGAGCTGTGTACGCTAGAAAATGGAGAGCTAAGTGTTTAAATTGGAAGATTTCTGGTGTATTCTTCTGTTTGAGTTCAGCAGAGGAGTGACAGCATCGGAGGCAGTCAGAAACATTGAAGTCGTGCGCGGGGATGATACAACTGGACAGAGCACGGCACGAAAATGGTTTTCTTGCTCTAAGGAGGATCATTTAGATATTAGTGACTCTTCATGTACAAGAAGACTTTCGCAGTTTGGTGAAGATCGTTTAAACGCATTAATCCACATTTACCCACGTCAGTGTAATCCATAATTCGAAAATATAATGCCTTGTGATCATCCCATCATCGTGGCACATATGCATACAGTGGGGAAGGTTCCTAAATCGTGGGGAAGGGGTACCTTAATCCAAAGCAACAAAAGTCAGCGGATGGCGATATGTGCATCTCTGCTAGTCCAGAACACCATTCATTCTTACCCTGTATCGTTACTACTGACGAGAAATTGTGTCTTTATAACATAAAGAAGGGAAACGAATGGTTGAGCCAAAACAACGCAGCAACTTCCCGTACATAGATCCGTTTGCATCCACAAAAGATTTCGTGGAACATTAACCATGTGGTTATACAACGAATTGCCTCAAAGAGGTGCCGCCATGACTGCCGACATTTGTTGTCAATAACTGAGACGTCTTGCAGACGCAATCCTAGGACAATGACTTGGAAGGCAGCGTCAGGTATTCCCATTCCCTGATAACTCCCGCCCGCATTCTTCTAGACTGTCAAGGAGCACTACAGGAGTTGGATTGGGGAGTCATTCCGCAACCTGACCTTGCCCCCCGGATTTTCACCTTTTCCATTCTCTGTCGAACAACCTTCAAGGAATTTCGTTTCCGGATGAAAATGCGCTCCCAACATGGCTGGACGAGGTCTTCCCCTCGAAACCACGTGATTTCTAAAGATCCTGAATTGAAAAGCTACTCCAGCGTTGGTAGGCTGTTGTAAATAGTTAAGGAGAATATCGAGTATTATTGATGATTAAAGACTCCGGTACGTGTATCTGTTGTGTTTAACCAACTTACGGAAAAATGCTACTGACTTATACACCAAGCCAACGGTGTAGGACGTGTTACAACTTTGGACCGATCACCCTCTGTTTCTAAGAAAGAATAGGATTTGACATCATATCAACGACCAGGTCGAAAGAGACGAATCAGTAACTCTTAATGCACAAGGAAGAGGAAGGAAATTGGCTGTATTGTTTCGAAAGAAATACCCCAGCTTACGCGACTTCATGAAACCCCTACGTCAAATTTCTCAGTTACCTACCAATTCCGGACACATAGGTCATTTTAGTGAGTAGAATGCATTTGGAAAAAGAAAACATCAGCACCAGGATATTAACTGTGTAAGAATCAGTCTGTAATGTTATCATTCATGCTGGATATGGTCTGGGCAACGACCATTTCCACCGCTTCGGCGCAACCGTTGGAAAACAGATCGAGTAAACCTGGTATAGCGTGAGATATGACAAACACATTAAGCTGCCGTTTAACTTAGTATATAATGTACGACTGTGTTCAGTCAAAGACAGTTATCCACCTGCCTCCGCGTTACTGGATATTATTTACAAATATTACGGTTTTGACACTGTGTTCTTTTTCATGTGTGTACGTCACTCTTGCTTTTAACCCAAGCATTTCAGCATAAAAGTCTTTTACCGAAGCAGTCCACAAGATAAGGGGTAAACTCACCACCAGCTTAAGGTGTTATTATAATTTCATTTCAAAATTTTTCGAAGCTTTAGAACACAATAAACAAAGAAATATTTTGAAATCTGTTACAAAGATTTCCCTTACATTTCTACCGAGCGAGGTGGCGCAGTGGTTCGACACTGGACTCGCATTCGGGAGGACGACGGTTCAATCCCGCGTCCGGCCATCCTGATTTGGGTTTTCCGTGATTTCCCTAAATCACTCCAGGCAAATGCCGGGATGGTTCCTCTGAAAGGGCACGGCCGACGTCCTTCCCCATCCTTCCCCATCCTTCCCTAATCCGATGAGACCGATGACCACGCTGTCTGGTCTCCTTCCCCAAAAACAACCAACCTTACATTTCTCTGTCTCAACTATTTATCTCCCTGCCAGTATTTCGTCTAGAAGAATGTTAAACCCCTCTCTCCTCTTCCTGTCGGCTACAGTTATTAATAGTGCCCGGATTTCAATAACAAGTCACACTTTTCCTCCGAACCTTAGGGTCAGTTTCACAACAACGTTTGGTGCGAATTCAGGTATTAGAGAGTAGGAAAATGTATTTGATGCAAATTTACGCTATTTGTAATAATAGTTCATACATCGACCAACTTTTGCCATAATGGGTCTTATTTCGATTCACTTTTACTAAAAATGTATACATTTGTTCTATCGTTAAATACAAAAGAATAGAAACATGAAAATGTCGCTCACATGGAAAACCGTAGGCTGCTACTGTCAAAAACACACCAATTCCTAGAAAGCTTTATTTATGAGGACAGTAGTGGACAAACAGCGTAACACATTAGTAGGTTTGTTGACGGAAAATAATGTTGTGCGGGGTCGACCAAACGGTCTCGAAGCCAACAAAGGCAGCTTCCCACTTAATTAACATCGTACAGATGGTCACACTATTGAGTTTGAATACGAACTCAGTCTGTTTCAACACGCCAAAGTAAAGTGCTCCAACAGCTTGCATTCGTTCATGATTTTGGAGACAAGTTCTTCAGCACTGATGGGGGAATATTATATTGTAAACAATGTGAAGTTATAATCGTACAGAAAAGCGCTTTAATGTCCAGCAACACTGTAACAGCGTGAAATACAGCATCAGCGCTAAGAAAATCGCTGAAAACGACAGTAAATAAAAGCTATTATTGGAGCAGACATCCCCATCTTCAGCTGTGAAATCGTTCTTCGTAGATCTACGACAGGATGGCGTGGTGGTACATCCTACTGAAGAAGCTCATGGATCCACGCTTCAGAAAGTTGTAACACATGCATTTTCAAATGGATCTAAATTGAGAAAGAACTATTTATTAGTGTGTTACGAAGAGGTGGTCAACGAAGTGCTCATGAGTTACAAAGAATTGCACAAGAGACGTAATGAAATAATTCTAATGTGCACAAGTGAGACGAGACAATCTAAGTCAGATCTCTGATATGTGTGCATAAATTCAAGGGAAAAGTACCTGCACTGCCTGTTCCCCCTTAAACTGTTCCTACGCTATGAGCTTAATGATGGTTAGTTTTACTGCACACACTACACCAAAATAAAGACAATTTCTTGTGCCAAAATTGCTTGAGAGGTCCTTACAGATACAATCTTGACATGCAAGAAGGCTAACTTTTCAGTGGAATCGGAACCCATCACACAATAAAACTGTTGGTACTCAAATCAGCATCAAGCATAGCAAGAACTAGGTCACACTCGCGGTCATGTCACTGACAAATTGAACAACTAACTGCAAAATGTTCTCCAGTGGAATCTTGGATATTGTACTACGCACTAAATTAGTGACCGTCGTCTGAGAATGCCACAAATTTAAATGACTGTGAACCATAGCTGCAGTGATCTCGCCGCCTTCAAATATGCTCCAGTTAATGTCCTGAATTGTGGAGTGGAGCTTTTCCATGTATACTCAGCGATAATCGTAGATCTTTGAAAATGGAAAGTATGAAAGTTTACCATGTGAACTAATGCAGCTCCGCAGAAACTGTTGAGTGACAGGGAGTGTTAACTATTGTAGTGTGTAATGCTTGAAATAAAACACGATTATGTTGATAGGATAGGTGTTACTGTTTTCTCTTACTTCTTGCCGGTTCACAAGCACATGCAAACATTTCAAAAATTAGTGCCATGTAATCTAGAACACTGCAAAAATAACTACTACTCATACAATTGGTTCATAACTGAATTCCGTGTTACATTGCATGTAAAAATATCAACAACAATGTTTTCACATGAAGTTGTGTAAAGTCAATTTTTATTTATTTAAAGTCATGTTTTTAAAATTTAGGTCACAAATTGTTCCACATTTCAGTGATTTAGTTTTTTAAAATCTGTACTCTCCTATTAGCCAAGCTTCAGCAGTAATGGAAACAAATTCACATGTCAGCGCACGTTTCCCTGAAAGGAGAGATGCGTGTGTCGTCAGTGGAATTTAAATTTTTTATAACAACGACTCGTTCAGTTAATATGCTGCCGTGCTGCAAATGCAGGATGCTCTACGCTGGTGAATTCTGTATTAAGAGCATGTTTTATTCATGGTAATGTGGCTCCAAAGTGCTTTGGAAATTAAAATGTATAGAACCTTCTTTTTTCTCTTTCCTTTTTCCGCAGAATGTCTGACTCAGACTGAGAGGAAGATGTTGCTTCTGCATACAACGCAAGTATTGATGTAGTAGTTCCCGGAATTATTGGTGGTCGTTTGAAACACCTCTCTATTCCACACAGTTTTTCTGTTTTCTTCAGAACTAATTAACTATTCGTAACGAACAGACGCAGTGGGAAGGTTTTCCTGTCTGTTGCTGGGCAGTGTGAGAAAGAAAACAGGTACGTATTAGCAACACCTTATTCTCGCATCCATATTAAATTAACGACGCTTTCGCTGAGTTCAGGTCACAAGATGGTTGAGCAACCATGTACAAAGAAACAGTTGGATCATTGTGAAACTGTGGAATGTCAAGGTAGCTTCACAGTTAGTAGACGTAAGAATCGTATAACCACTTCCGAAAATCACGCCAGTTCCTGGAACTGGAAGGTCCCTTTCTGGGGTGATTATAGTGGTTTGTGGGGCGCTCAACAACGTGGCCATCAGAGCCCGAACAAGTTCCCAATCCTTGCATTTCCAAACTCTCCACATCTCGAAGGATGATGACATGACGAGGACAACCAACCAATCAGTCCTCGGGAGGAGAAAATTCCCTACCCGGCTGGGAATCGAACCCGGGACCCAGTCGTCCAGAGGCAGCAGCGCTAGCGACTAGACCACGAGCTGCTGACTACAATAACACCTACGTCCTAATCGTTTTAAAGATATTGGAGCAGCGATACTGGTATATGCTTCTTCGGTACACTTTCACGATACTTCACATCTACATTTTCTATTGCAAGGTGGCGTGTTATAAGGGATCTCTGAGCTTCAAACACGTGTTAGAACTTCTAATATAAACTCACAGGTGCAAACATATTGTACAGAAGAAATGTTGGGAAGAAAACATTAAGACCAAATCCAGCATAAACGAACGACAGAACTGGTATTGTAGGAAGACCACTATAATATATAATGTGAGTGTGACAGAGCTCCTCAAAGAACTTGCCCTCCGTGCAGAAACACCTTCGCGCTCTGCTTTGTTTTGAAGAGGGCATTGACCGCAATGGACTGTTGCCAGCCAACCTGCTCACTTTCAGCGTTCTCGTTGCTGTCTCTTTACTGCATAAGATTGCACTGCATTCTTCGTTCATCTCAGGTATGGTCAACACTGTATGTAATGAGGCAATGTCATTACACGGAAGGAAACAATTTTCTCATAACAAAATGCGCTTGAGAGGGTAACTTCGAGACACGAAATAGTAATAGTATTAATGGCATCATTTAACAACAAAACAAAGCCTAGCTTTAATTCGTTGGTAACACAATGCGAATCGTTCGAAATGTGGTATGAGTAAAGGTACTCACACAGAGTTGGACTTAGCAATGGTACGCTACTTGTGTAAAATAAGAAAGAATAGGGATTAGTGCAAATCAACTAATATCAATTGACATTTATACTAACTACTTTTAGATTAATTTACGTAGGTATATCAAGAGTAAAAGAGCTGCTTTCAAAAGAAAATACCACTCCTCTTTCTTTAGTACCACCATATGTCTGATTTTATCCAGCCTCACAAGCCTTTTATGTAACTTCACATAGAACGGTATCGGTTGTCTACATAGTGGCCAAGTAAGTACCTGCTTAATTCCAAAGTTAGCAAAGTTAGAGTCATGCAGCATATACCCCTCTTTGTGCTGTATCGTAGATATTGTCTGCTTAGTCGTTGAGGATGGTCCACAATGTCTGGTCTCTATGTGATTGTCTTATGCCGTCGTGTGAGTGCGAAGTCACAGCACAAATGTATGCGTTCTGGGGCTTCTCTCTCTCTCTCTCTCTCCAGGTACAATTAGCCTCCTGACTGGGAATAGAAATGGGTGGGCTGTGGCACATGGGCAGTTAAGAAATGAACCACGCCCATGCTGGAACCAGCATGTCTCATCCTGCCTGGCACTGGGGAAGAATGCCTGCTCCCTACAGGCCACTCAATTCTCTCACTTCGATTTCCATCTTTCTTTCTATGCTCTTCCTACCTACTTATACAACTTTAGCGTTCCTCTGCAAGTTCCCATTGAACGTGATTTAGAATATTTATTTGCCATAATGGTGAATTTGTTTGTAGCACGCCAGCTGCTCACGGTTTTTAGTACTGCTGATGTTTTTGCTTCAAGGTACTCTCTCGAGCTGTCTGCTATCCCAAGGCGGAGGTCGTCAGCATATGTGACTACTACTGTGCAATCGTCCCTTCCATTGACATTAGGAGGGATTCTGTGGGAATGTTCCAAGAGGGCTGCAAATCGCCATTGTGACTATCCCGTAATGACCTTTCTGATCACTTTCCTATTCCCCACCTGCCATTTGGCGACTCTAATTTCGTAGTACTCCAGAAGACTGTTGTACATGAGTGCTAGGACCTGGAGGCTACAAAGGCGTGCGAACATAGTGGGCCACTGTAAACTAACGAATACCTCTTCTATGTTTATTAGTACCATAATTGGGTATTTATTTTCCGATCTGTTCACATTTAACGTGTCATCTACTGATTTTAAAAGTTGATGTGGGACAACGTGTTTCAACTCTCTCTGAGCTTGAAGACTGTCACAAAGCAGCTTCTCCTGGATTGCACCCAGTGAATTTAGAAGATACACTGGTCAATTAAGCTTGAGTTCTGTCTGAAATTTCTCCCCGCAATCTGAGGAGCGACCTGTTGTATCACTTCTGAATGGATTTCATCAGGGCTGGGTGCCATCCTTCTCTATAATGGCTGAAGTTACTTCCAGCTGTGCGAAAGGGCGGCAGCAGTGTGTGTCATGTATTGGATTTCCAGCTCATAATTGGATGTGTTCGGAATCTACATCTACATCTACACACATATTATGCGAGCCACCGTACAGTAAGGAGTGGAGGATAAACACTGTCACTGTTAGGCATTTCCTTTCCTGTTCCACCCTCAAATAGAGCGAAAGAAAATAACCGTCTTCACGCCTCTGTTTGAGCCCAAACTTCTCGTGACTTATTTTCGTAGCCCTTGCTTGAAATTTAAGTTGACAGCAGAATAATCGTTCTGCAGACGTCATTAAATACCTCATATGGATCCCAACCACTCGAGCAGTACACAAGAGCAGGTCGCACCCGCGACGTATATAAGCTTTTCCAAAATTTCTCTCTGTGAAGTAATGTGAACTGTTCCTGTTACCTACCGCAATTCTCACATCATCGTTCCCGTTTTGTATCGCTTTGCAATGTTACGAGGTGACTGCATGAAGCACGACACTAGTAATGCTGTATCCAAATATTACAGGTTTGTTTTCCTACTCACTCACATTGACACATATTTGTAATAGCAGTTGTGAACGCTGAGCACATTTAGCACGTTTTTATGGCATATCCTTGTTTTGCAAATTAATTAAATCAGTTATTTCACACTGCTCACATATTACATCATATTATATAAACTTCTTTATACTCTAATGTAATGTAATACGATTAATTTCATTTATTCATAATAGAGACTATGCTGTAAAAACATGCTATATGCGCTTATTTACGAATACACATGAATATCCAATCAATTCTGAGCACACAAAAAAATTACTGTATATTTTTAAAATTAGCAGGGAATGAAAAAAAAATTGTTGTAGAAAATAATGAGCAGTTGATGTGCACTAGTATTACTTTAAAGAACCTGTGCGTTATGAAATTGTTTATCTAACTTACTAGCTTTTTAATAACTATTATTATATTCTACAAATTAATTAAAATGATTAGAAAGAATATTAACATAACGAATAAAAAACTTTAGTTGCAAATTTACTAGTCAAAGCACTTTATTACTTTCAGAAAAACAGCCTTATATGGAGAAATCATAGGCAACACTACCAAGGATTTCTTAAAAAATATTCAGGACTGAGCAGGTTTCGAAATCCAGTGCACTGAGCTACCGATGTTAGGCGGTGTATGGCACTTTAATCTCATTCATACCTCAAGCAGGAAAGGCAGAAAACGATAGTAAGTAACTATAACAGAGTAAGTTTTAAGTTTAAACTCTGAAACATGGTTAAAAGAGAAGTGAAAAAATTGTTTAAAAACGTTGTGCCATTCGAAAAATATGGTACGTTTCAAATTTGTACCATAAATTTTAACCATTAACACGTAGATAGAAAAAAACTGAAATAGAAATAATTCAAATTTTAAACCATTAACATCATCTAAGAAAGAGGAAAAGTATGCTTATAACCTTGTATTAAACTTCGCTGCATTTGCAACATTAGTAATCCCGAATTTCAAACACTTCTACATCTACATCTACATTTATACTCCGCAAGCCACCCAACGGTGTGTGGCGGAGGGCACTTTACGTGCCACTGTCTTTACCTCCCTTTCTCGTTCCAGTCGCGTATGGTTCGCTGGAAGAACGACTGTCTGATAGCCTCCGTGCGCGCACTAATCTCTCTAATTTTACATTCGTCATCTCCTCGGAAGGTATAAGTAGGGGGAAGCAATATATTCGATACCTCATCCAGAAACGCACCCTCTCGAAACCTGGCGAGCAAGCTACACCGCGATGCAGAGCGCCTCTCTTGCAGAGTCTGCCACTTGAGTTTGCTAAACATCTCCATAAGGTTATAAGGCTTACCAAATAACCCTGTGACGAAACGCGCCGCTCTTCTTTGGATCTTCTCTATCTCCTCTGTCAATCCGACCTGGTACGGATCCCACACTGATGAGCAATACTCAAGTATAGGTCGAACGAGTGTTTTGTAAGCCACCTCCTTTGCTGATGGACTACATTTTCTAAGGACTCTCCCAATGAATCTCAACCTGGTACCCGCCTTACCAACAATTAATTTTATATGATCATTCCACTTCAAATCGTTCCGCACGCATACTCCCAGATATTTTAGAGAAGTAACTGCTACCAGTGTTTGTTCCGCTATCATATAATCATACAATAAAGGATCCTTCTTTCTATGTATTCGCAATACATTACATTTGTCTATGTTAAGGGACAGTTGCCACTCTCGGCACCAAGTGCCTATCCGCTGCAGATCTTCCTGCATTTCGCTACAATTTTCTAATGCTGGAACTTCTCTGTATACTACAGCATCATCCGCGAAAAGCCGCATGGAACTTCCGACACTATCTACTAGGTCATTTATATATATTGTGTAAAGAAATGGTCCCATATCACTCTCCTGTGGCACGCCAGAGGTTACTTTAACGTCTGTAGACGTCTCTCCATTGATAACAACATGCTGTGTTCTGTTCGCTAAAAACTCTTCAATCCAGCCACACAGCTGGTCTGATATTCCGTAGGCTCTTACTTTGTTTATCAGGCGATAGTGCGGAACTGTATCGAACGCCTTCCGGAAGTCAAGGAAAATAGCATCTACCTGGGAGCCTGCATCTAATATTTTCTGGGTCTCATGAACAAATAAAGCGAGTTGGGTCTCATACGATCGCTGTTTCCGGAATCCATGTTGATTCCTACATAGTAGATTCTGGGTTTCCAAAAACGACATGATACTCGAGCAAAAAACATGTTCTAAAATTCAACAACAGATCGACGTCAGAGATATAGGTCTATAGTTTTGCACATCTGCTCGACGACCCTTCTTGAAGACTGGGACTACCTGTGCTCTTTTCCAATCATTTGGAACCCTCCGTTCCTCTAGAGACTTGCGGTACGTGGCTGTTAGAAGGGGGGCAAGTTCTTTCGCGTACTCTGTGTAGAATCGAATTGGTATCCCGTCAGGTCCAGTGGACTTTCCTCTGTTGAGTGATTCCAGTTGCTTTTCTATTCCTTGGACACTTATTTCGATGTCAGCCATTTTTTCGTTTGTGCGAGGATTTAGAGAAGGAACTGTAGTGCGATCTTCCTCTGTGAAACAGCTTTGGAAAAAGGTGTTTAGTATTTCAGCTTTACGCGTGTCATCCTCTGTTTCAATGCCATCATCATCCCGGAGTGTCTGGATATGCTGTTTCGAGACACTTACTGATTTAACGTAAGACCAGAACTTCCTTGGATTTTCTGTCAAGTCGGTACGTAGAATTTTACTTTCGAATTCACTGAACGCTTCACGCATAGGACCTCCTTACGCTAACTTTGACATCATTTAGCTTCTGTTTGTCTGAGAGGTTTTGGCTGCGTTTAAACTTGGAGTGAAGCTCTCTTTGCTTTCGCAGTAGTTTCCTAACTTTGTTGTTGTACCACGGTGGGTTTTTCCCGTCCCTCACAGTTTTACTCGGCACGTACCTGTCTAAAACGCATTGTACGATTGCCTTGAACTTTTTCCATGAACACTCAACATTGTCAGTGTCGGAACAGAAATTTTCTTTTTGATCTGTTAGGTAGTCTGAAATCTGCCTTCTATTACTCTTGCCAAACAGATAAACCTTCCTCCCTTTTTTATATTCCTATTAACTTCCATATTCAGGGATGTTGCAACGGCCTTATGATCACTGATTCCCTGTTCTGCACATACTGAGTCGAAAAGTTCGGGTCTGTTTGTTATCAGTAGGTCCAAGGTGTTATCTCCATGAGTCGGTTCTCTGTTTAATTGCTCGAGTTAATTTTCGGATAGTGCACTCAGTATAATGTCACTCGATGCTCTGTCCCTACGACCCGTCCTAAACATCTGAGTGTTCCAGTCTACATCTGCTAAATTGAAATCTCCACCTAAGACTATAACATGCTGAGAACATTTATGTGAAATGTGTTCCAAATTTTCTCTCAGTTGTTCTGCCACTAATGCTGCTGAGTCGGGGGGTCGGTAAAAGGAGCCAATTACTAACCTAGCTCGGTTGTTGAGTGTAACCTCCACCCATAATAATTCACAGGAACTATCCACTTCTACTTCACTACAGGATAAACTACTACTAACAGCGACGAACACTCCACCACCGGTTGCAAGCAATCTATCCTTTCTAAACACCATATGTACCTTTGTAAAAATTTCGGCAGAATTTATCTCTGGCTTCAGCCAGCTTTCTGTACCTATAACGATTTCAGCGTCGGTGCTTTCTGTCAGCGCTTGAAGTTCCGGTACTTTACCAACGCAGCTTCGACAGTTGACAATTACAATACCGATTGCTGCTTGGTCCCCGCATGTCCTGGCTTTGCCCCGCACCAGTTGAGGTTGTTGCCCTTTCTGTACTTGCCCAAGGCCATCTAACCTAAAAAACCCCCAGCCCACGCCACACAACCCCTGCTACCCGTGTAGCCGCTTGTTGCGTGTAGTGGACTCCTGACCTATCCAGCGGAACCCGAAACCCCACCCCCCTATGGCGCAAGTCGAGGAATCTGCAGCCCACATGGTCGCAGAACCGTCTCAGCCTCTGATTCAGACCCTCCACTCGGCTCTGTACGAAAGGTCCTCAGTCAGTCCTGTCGACGATGCTGCAGATGGTGAGCTCTGCTTTCATCCCACTAGCGAGACTGGCAGTCTTCACCAAATCAGATAGCCGCCGGAAGCCAGAGAGGATTTCCTCCGATCCATAGCGACACACATCATTGGTGCCGACATGAGCGACCACCTGCAGATGGGTGCACCCTGTACCCTTCATGGCATCCGGAAGGACCCTTTCCACATCTGGAATGACTCCCCCCGGTATGCACACGCAGTGCACATTGGTTTTATTCCCCTCTCTTGCTGCCATATCCTTAAGGGGCCCCATTACGCGCCTGACGTTGGAGCTCCCAACTACCAGTAAGCCCACCCTCTGCGACCGCCCGGATCTTGCAGACTGAGGGGCAACCTCTGGAACAGGACAGGCAGCCATGTCAGGCCGAAGGTCAGTATCAGCCTGAGACAGAGCCTGAAACCGGTTCGTCAGACAAACTGGAGAGGCCTTCCCTTCAGCCCTCCAGAATGTCTTTTGCCCCCTGGCACACCTTGAGACGACCTCCCACTCTACCACAGGTGAGGGATCAGCCTCAATGCGGGCAGTATCCCGGGCATCCACAGTCGTAGTCCGATCGGGGGATGCGTGGGACGAGCTGGCCATCCCCGACAAACCCCCATCCGGACCCCCACAGTGATGCCCATTGGCAACAGCCTCAAGCTGTGTGACTGAAGCCAACTCTGCCTGAAGCTGGGAGCTAAGGGATGCCACCTCAGTCTGCATCCGAACACAGCAGTTGCAGTCCCTATCCATGCTAAAAGCTGTTGTGCAAAGAACGTCTGAACTAATCTACAGAGAGCGCAAACAAATCGACAAAATTTAAACGGTTATTAAAATACAAGATTGCCAAGTAAATGCAGTAATGCTGCTACTTGCGCACTGCTGACGCACTGCTCGGCGGCGGAAGGAGACTACGCGATTTTACACTATTCAGGTACTAAAACGCGATGCTACAACTCCCAAATACTATAATACGCCCGAAATTTATGAATTAAACAATGCAAGTACCAAAAACACGTAAAGGAATTAAGAATTAAACTATGTAACAAATGAGTGAGCTAGGAGTATACGGCTTGCTGCCGCAGCTGCTTATCCAACGGCGGCAGGGAGCACACTGACTGTGACCAACCGACACTGGCCGTTCAAAACAAAAACAGAAGACAGACGACTACGCGAATTTATACTATTCGGGTACTAAAAAGCAATGCTACAACTCCCAAATACCATAATACGTCCGAAATTCATGAATTAAACAATGCAAGTACCAAAAACACGCAAAGAAATTAAGAATTAAACTATGTAACAAATGAGTGAGCTAGGAGTATACAACTTGCTGCTGCAGCTGCTTATCCAACGGCGGCAGGGAGCACACTTCCATTAGTGTCAACGTTGTGAATATTACTGTGTGACAAATAAGAGCAACTGTGTGAGCGAGAAGGCAATAAGGAGGCAGAGTGAAGTGAAATGTGTGGTCAGTCTACCTATCAAAGCTGTGAGGACAGATGTATATCAAGCAGCTGCTGCCTTGGCAGTCAGATAGATCGATTTTTGTTAATGTCTCAGCCAAGTATTAACCGATTTTGAAAATTCAAAATGCTCACATAATCTTCACAAAAAGGGCTTTCCATTAAAAATTTAAGGAATAAAATCAGAAATCATCTACTAATCAAAAATTTTCACAAAGTATTCTGTGTTGGGAATGGCATGACATATTTTTATGGTTGTACATTATTATACAGAGAAGTTGGTCTTTTGGTACCTTATCGATTAATGCACCCATCAATATCAACATTTTATAAAAATGTGTAGAAAAGATGAAGATAAAAAACAAGGAGGTCACTATGTTTATTGGAAACAGTGAAAAAAGTATACCACTAGATCAATGCCAAAATGATTAACTTATAGTATTTGAGATTTCATTCTGGAGTTACAGAAAATTTTACTAGAGGAAGACTTAAAAGAATTGATTGCCTTTATTTAGCTAAGATGTACTCGAAATTATCGAAACAAGTAGTATACAGTTTAAAAATTTTATGATTTTAAAGAATGGTGTAGTAGATGTTGGAATGATAAGTTTGCATTTTTTACAGTAGATATGACTAGGAAACTTAATGAAGGGAAATACAGGTATCATATAAAAGATTTCCTTACTAAATCAGTTCTTTAAAAGATAACACAGAATATCTATTATATGATGATGGTGGTATTTTACTTGAGTACATAAACGAATTTGAAGAAAAATATGAAACATAAGAAAAAATTGACCAATATTATCCCAATTTGTCATGGCTAGTGAAGAAGCTAAATGTGTGCCAGAGACACGTTCTTGGTGTTTTTTGATACACGTAAAAGCAGAGTGCATGATATTATTACTTTTATGAATCTGTGCATAAAATTAAATTTCCTTAATGTTCTCAGCATCAGTAATGTTTTCGAAATATGGCCAAGAGGTTGTTAAAAAACTTCATGAACCGAAAAAATTTGAAGAAATGAAAGTAAAAGTCAAGTTTTGGCAAGAAGGAACCAATACTGTAACACAAAAAGTATAAAACAGATCAATCTATTGCTGTTGGAATCGAAAAAGTTAAAGAAGGAATCTGAGATTTAGGTGATATTGTACTGAAAACTACTGAAGAAATTAGACAGGTAGAAAGACACGTGGTTCCATACAGTCATATACATTCAGACGAATGTTGAGATGTACAGAATATGTAAGTCCAAAGTGTGAATGGTCTGATGATCATCATAATCAATAAAAGAATACTATCAAAATTAATTAAGTAATATACTTAAAGCTTCTACGAATTTTGTTGCCCATAAAGCTAGAAGACTATTAGGCATAAAAGAGCCTCTCAATTGTTCTGATGCACTTACCAATCAATATTCAGAAAATGAGTTTCCATCAGGTATAGGACACTTGGCATCAAAAATTGCTGAATATAGTCAGCAACTTAGTCTCGGACTAAACAGTCTTCCTGCAGAAGCTGAATACAGAATTATTCTAACACAATTCAATAAAAAATACCATTTATGATAGAGCTATAGACCATTATTATGAAAAGGTCATAACATCAATGGAACTCCTAAATATGTTTTAGGCTGATATGGTGTACTAGAATGAAAGGTATGTGGTAAACAAGTAAATGAGTTTACATTCATGACTGGTAGTGAACAAAAACCATGTAATTTGGATTATGTATTTACCTTTGAAAACTTGATGCTATTGATAAAAGCATAGAAAAAGATTTATCATTTAATGATTTTGATACTTTGTGTCTGATAATCTGTATGAAGTAAATACTGCTACCCTATCAATAAATACTGTATAAGTCAAATATTGTAACTGTAAAATTAAAAGATAAGATAAAACTTGTCCAGTATATACAAAAGTAATTCAATTATTTGAAATTTAATGTTATATAAATGAATAACATTAAACACACTTAATCATATTCGATGTCTAAAATATAAATAAATTTACTGACACACACCATTGAAAGAACACAACAACAAAAAATGGAAGGCAAATAATTGAAGCAATTTACACAATATGTAAAACTGGAAAGAGTAAATTCATAAAAAAATTATTGGTGAACTGTTGGGTGATTCACCCACAGCTTCAAATGTTCATGAAAAAATTATTAATTAATTTCATAAACTAATGGCAAAAAAATTTAAAGGTGTGTCATCCCTCTTCATGTAAATGATTTATGGGACTCTGAGTAGAAATGGATACTAGTAAATTGAAAGAAGTTTCAAAAGCAAATAAAGGGTGTACATATTTACTAACTCAAATCAATGTTTTTTTTAATATGTTTGGTCTGTTCCAGTTATACATAAAGCTAGCAAAGATATTTCACAAATTTTTGAAAAAATGTCAAGCAAATATGCTCATGAAAGGTAATTGTGAGGAATATTATGACTAAGACTTTCAGGAACACTTGAAAAATATACTATTAATCAGTATTCATCTTTTACTAGATTACAAGCATTTTTTGTAGAAAGGCTTAATAGAATGCTTAAAGAAAAATTTCTGTTCAACTTAATTTTAGATACATTCAATCAGTTTAAAAAATTATGTGATGAGTACAGTAACACAAATCTTTCAACAATGAAAATGAAATCCAATAGAAGCTAATGACAAAAAAACATGAATCCTTTAATGGAGACCTTAAAGTAAGCAAATTAAAAGCTTGAGCAAAACATTTAATAAGAAGAGGATATTACATACCGAGAAAACGAAAGCCAATTGATATTATTAACAACACTAACAACAGTAATAAAATTAATAACAACAACAATAATAATAATATAACCACAATAATAATATTAACTACAACAACAACAATAAAAACATTAACAACCACAAAAATAATAATACTATTAATAATAACAATAAAAATTAGGTGAGTGAACTAAAAGATTAAGAACAAAACCCTATTTAAATGATTCATTTTATGTGTGAAACTTTAAATATGAGCAATAATATGAATTGTATTTAACAAAGGAAGTATATGAAAATACAGTTGTTGCTCATATTTAAAAGGACAATCAGTTTACTGAACCTGATTTACATATGCGTCAAAAAAAGATAAATGATATGAAGAATATATGAGAGAATTTAAATGTAAATTCGATTGGATTAACATATCAAGCTATCTATAATTAACTGAAGGTTTCATGAGAGAATTTCGTGACACAGTGAATTGGTTACATATATCAGTGCGCCACTGATTAATGAAGATTTTTTAAGTCAATTTCAAATCAGAATTGTTGCAATCAAATATCAGGTGGACTAACACTACACTAAAATTTTTTAAGAGAACTTCTAAATAGAATAAATTGGGGAAATATATCACTGTTTCTGAATTTATCTGTAGTTTTTAGAGACAATTTTGGGGTTAAGAAAATTGGGATAGTATACAAAATCATCAAGTAATGTCTGAAGATTTCATATTGGAATTTAAAGGTGAAATTCGTAAGGAAAATTAGTAAGCTGTCAAAATGTAAGTGAATCATTCATAAAAAAGTTATAGAACCTTCTGAAACAAAGGGTCAGTCTGAAGTTAACTATGGTTCTGTATGTGTAAGTATTAAAAAATCATCCACTTCTTTAAAAAATGTAATATGTTTGCATAATGACTGTAGTGACAAATTGTTAGTGGATCATGCTTCTTATCCATTGTGTGCAAGTGTTGTTAATAATTTGTAGGCTGACTCAATGTTGGTGAAGTCTAGTTATGTTATTAATCAATTGCTCACATGTGTAATCATTCAAAATATTGAAATAATTGTGCCAAGAAACAATTCTTGAATTTTATTTCGTTTATTGGTATAAATTCAGTGGTGACATTCCTTCACAGTTTGGATGTCTTTCTTCACTTCTATACAACTGCCTTCATAATTTTTTGTTGTTCTCTAATAACATAATAATTCTGTTCACAGTTTTCATCGAACAAGTTTCGAAGAACAAAAGTTGGTCTTCAATTCTAATCGAATGTTTGAGGAACATCATTAGATAATTATCTATGTCTCTATTTCGTTCTTGTATTATTCCTGTAGCACTACAACTATTTGATGTATATTTTCCGTAAGTCCATCCTTAATTTTGATTACACTTTTCCACACGAGTTATTGATATGTTTCATTAACTTTATATTTCCCATGTTCATGAATTGATGGTACAGCTTTATGTGCAACCTTTTTTCGAATTGTTTGGTTTCTTCCTTTTATGGTTTTAAAATTAAAGAATGGAGGTATATCCTTCATTGATGAAAAATCTGTTGTTTACTTTCCTTTTGGCATCTCCTACATGGAGGGATTTAACTTTTCTAGTGTATTAGTAATTTCATCATCAAAATATTTGAATTATCTGCCACTTGTTAATTTTCTTAAGGTTCTGCCATTTCTTTTCTTTAACCATAGATTATTCTTTTCATCAGTAATTACAAATGCCTGTTTCATTAAAAAAATAAGCTTGTTGTTGCTATAAATCTATGACTGACTTCATTTAGTAGAATAAATTTTTATTACAGTCACTATTTCTATAATATTTTATGAATGTATTTTGAGCTGTGGTAAAAATGGATGTTTTGAAGACCGCACCTCACGTGTAGTGTGAAGCAGGCGCCCTCTGTTTGTGGCGGTGGCGCCGCTGTGGTAATGGCAGCTTTGGTGTCTCCCTCTGGTGGGAAAGGGGAAAGGTTGCCTGTTCACTTTCATTTAAGGGGCGCTATGAGCTTGTCGGTGGGTCTGTCTGTCAGTCGTGGGGAGTCGGGTCAGTTGGTCATCCAGGTCAGTGTGGGGTAGTCAGTGACTGTCTGGCGTCTGGACTGCTAGTATGTGTTAGGCCGTCAGTCTGCTCTAGTTTGTTCAGGCAATGGGCATAGGCGGTTGAATCGACTGGTTGGTCGGTCACGCACTGGGACACAAGATGACTTGTCCGTCTTGAGCGTCGGCGCATGTGAGGTCGCCACGTCAGTCCAGTGGCCCATGCCGTATAGCGAGGGATCGTGGTTTCGCTGCCAACACGAGAGCAACAGGAGTCAACCCACGACATCGGTTTGGCCGGCGCGAGCTGTGACCCCGTGAGACGGGAGATCGGCGAGCATTCCTGCGTCCGTTGAAGCGGCTGGCAGCGGACAGTTCGGGGAAGCGTTTTGGGCATGCTGCGCTAGGCCTTCGGCAGACATCACAGTTTATTAAAAGTTAAGTGATTCGTGAGATGTCTTTTCATGTATTTGTTAAATTCTACTTGTTTCCTTGGTCAGTCTTTCGTCCCCAGCTTGCTCGTCTGTCTCTCGTCTGCATTTGTTAGGCGGTTAGTGTCTTTCTGTCTGTCTGTCTGTCTGTCGCTCGGTCTGTCGTACGTTAATAGATGCCTCTGTCAGGTTTGTCGGATTCGGTGTTAACGAATTTATAGAATTAGGGTGTAATGGCCGAATTTCTGAAATATGTTTTTATCTTGCCTATCATCTTGCGAGGCGGTGTATGTGTAATGTGGAGCGTGTTGTACATTTTATGTAAGTCTGATTTTCATGGGTTTTATTTAAATAGTCATTTTTATAAAGTTGCCACCCTTCCACTGTAAGAGTCCTTTTAGAAACAAATTGCACTTTCGGTGGCAAATATTGTGAGTGTTTCTTACGTGGTGTGTAGTTAATGTGTTTGTGTAAGTTGTTAAGATTTTTAGTTTAAAGTAATCTGGTGTGTTGCAGCTTTGCACCAGTGTAGTCTTTCAGAGGTTGTCGTGAGCGGTCGTGGCTACAGCCATGTTGAAAGTGAGTGGCAAGCTCTCAGCCTGAAGGCTCATGCTGTCAATATTGTTCTTTCTGCCTCTAAATAAAATTCTAACTTGATATTTCGAGGTTGCCTTTCTGCTTATAAATCTTAAATCTGTTTTAGAAAATGCTTTTATGAATAAAATTCCCATTTGTTAAAGGTAATGTTATTATCATCAGTTACTCCCTGGCAACTACTTCCACACTCACCTAGTGTGATTAAATGTGTTAATGATCTTGATGAATCGGTAGTAAATGAAGTAAACTCTTTAAGAAAAGATTTTGAAAGAAAATTCACTGTTCATATTTCATTGATATACATCTTGTCTGCAGTTTCATTTAATTTACTCATGTTCACTCACTTTAAATTATTTTTATGTTTTCTATTGATGGCATCATAAATAATAAATTTGTTTAATCCTCATAAGGACTAAAGTGAATAAATTTACTAGCTAGTTGCGTTTCTGTGAATTGTTGTCTTCTAATTTTTTATAATTATAACCACTTTCATCACACTCAACTCCAGTTCTGTATTCAGTAAAGTATGGATCAATCCTGTATTTCCCAATACAAAAATTTGTCATAAATATTACATTTTTAGAACAAATGATGATCACTCTAATGAGTTCTTATTGCTTTGTTCGAGCAACACATTTTAATTTTAAATCGAAATAACTGATGACAATGTGGTTCAAATGAAGTAATGTTCCAAGGATTATTACATGGAAAATAACACAGCTACAAATATTTTTATAGCAACGTTCACTATATTAAATGCGAGACTCAGATTATATAATATGTTAGATAAGCTATAAAATGTGTTACATATTTTTATACAGACAGTGTAGAATGTACTGATAATGTGGAAAGCACTGTGCAATCACATTGTGTGCAGATGAAGGGACCAATAAATTAGGAAGTAACTGGATTACAGATTGGGCTTCAACTGGATCTAAGTATTACTATATTGAGGAAAATTATGAAAATACACAGATAAGAGTAAATGAATTCAGTTTAAACTATCAGAATATTCAAAAATTGAATGGTGCATCTATGATCAGATTAAACGAAGAAATAAAACAAAAGATACAATAGGCATACAACCAAATAACTAGAGTTGTAAATACTAAAAGCTTAATAAACAAAACAGTTGTGAAAGAATTCTCATTTCAGCATGATAACAGAAGAGTTCTATTAAATTATGATACAGTAACATGCGGATTTTTAATTTTATTAACAAATTTTTATTCTATGTAAATGGAGTCCTTACTGAAAGACCTCAAAAACGATAACAGCACTAATCTGTTATAAAGAGCAGTGAACTAAAAGGAAATATTTTATACATCATTATTGGTTGTGGATATTTGAATACTAGACATGGATATGAAATTTGCTTGGAACTGGAGAATGAATTCAAAATTATCTTTCCAGACAGATATTTGAAATTAATTAGTGGCTAAGATTTTCAATTTTTTGGAGGAGGGATTATTAAACTGAAATATAAAGGAGTGCATATCCTAAAAATAATGACACTTAATTTCACAGTTTATCATTTTTGCTTTAAATTCTCTTATTTTTTTTACACTAATCCCACTGAGTTTAATACACCGAAATGAGTTTTTTAAATTAATCTATTGGAGTCAATAAGCCTTCTTATTTTCAATAAAAATTTTATTTTTTAATATGTGTTTGAATTAGATGCTGTAATTTTTTAGTGCACTAAGAATTTTCGTGGATTCTTATTCATGGTAGTAAGTGGGTATGTTGAGTGCACTTGATGTGGTTTTATTGCCTAAACTTTTTATCAATTGATTAAATTAATTGTATTATATCATATTATACAGTTAATCTGTAAAGATAGATTATATAACAAAAGCATTACACGTGCTCTCAGTGTACCCAGTACATTTAGCGCCAGCTGCCATCCATTGCAATAAGATTAAATCTTCTCTAAGTCATCTTGTGCCCTCTCACAGTCACTCAACTTCGACACCATAGCATCATCTACGCAGTATACAATAATGGTCATGGATACCCTCCTGACGATATCCATGGTCCTCATAAACACTAGCTGTTGATGACAACATACTGGATTCTGTTACTACAGAGGTCTCAAGCCACTCATATATCGAGAAATTATTAAATTCTTCCGTACTTTAGTTAACAGTCTGTTTGGGGTACCATGTAAAATAATTACCGAAATTCTAGAAATATTGAGTCTGTTGCCCTTCATCTGTAGTTCTCAGTATATTACGTGAGAAAAGGGCACACTCAATTTCGCAAGAGTGATGCTTTCTAAAAGTGTAATGATTTGTAAAAATAGACTTATCGGTATCAAAGAGATTTATTACATTTGAACTCAAAATATGGACACGAATTCTACAGCAAACCGATGTTAAGGATATCAATATGTGGATCATTGTCAAGGAGGCGCCTGTTTATTCGCTATACCAAAGACTATGAATGTAAGAAAATCTAAACCTATGAAATGTGCAAAATGAATTACACTGGCTCGACTACGAACCAAATTTGTTTCGTTGCTTTTTCACATAACACATTTTATTTCCTGCCTGCAGATGCAGAGGAGTAGAATGGATAATCCTGGCAGTGCTAGGATTGAGATGATGTGACGAGTATTTGTCACGATGATGATCGATGGTTGCCCAGAGAAACACTGTAATTAGTCCTTCATTCGTTTTAAGAACAAACCTCACCACTTGTTGTAATGCTCTCTGTGTATATGTGTACTGCAGACAGTGAGCAGCAAAGTGCTGATGCATCAGGTTTCCAGCTGTCTGTTCCAACGCCGGCAACTCGGCAGGAACACAGACGTATGGAGAACAGGTCAGCACGAGTTCTGTCTAGGTACAGTTCTGCATCATAGGTAGATCGCACTGGGAAGTACTGAATCCTGTCGTGATTCTTGTAGAGGAAGACAGTTTTCACCTCTCCTGTGAGAGCATACAGACGGCTACAGGATCGCCATACAAGTGGAAGCGGTTGGGTGGTTGAGCCACACAAGTTTGAAATGGCAGCCATCCAGAGCAGAGGCATGACAGCGACTTGTAGTTAGCCCAGAGGTGGAAAGTGCTAAGTCCACTAAATCGGAAATCAGTTTAGACTAAGTGTCGTGGTGGCTACTTATAGAACCATGTAAAAAACCCCTCCATTGATGATGGGCACTGACTGCGACTCCTTTGGCTAAAAATGACGGTTTATTATACCAGCTCAGTTCATACTCATTTTGTCTATGCACTACGTTCAACCAGATAAGTCACAACTAGTCCGTGGCCAGCATGTGTACTGACTAGCCCAGATATGTAGCAATAGTTCCATCTTTCCGCTGTGTCGTCGTTATAGCAGCGCCGTGATTGCCCCTTTGGTCACACTGTGGTTACAGATGTGTCGCGTCTCTGCATCTGACATACCGGTGTTTAGTCGGTTCTGAGCTCGCCTACTCTCGTGCCCCTTTGCAGTAGCTGTAGCAGCGTCTTCCTTTCACTCAGAAGTGCCGAAAAATAGCGGTGGCGCCACACGCTTCCCATTTATGTATCATCAGTTTTCTAGATTTCAGTTCAGGATCATTCTGGACAGACTCAGAATACATCCTCAAACTGATAAATGTGCATAGCACAATTTGCTCACGAAAAGTCAGCTTAAACAAAAAAACGGTTCAAATGGCTCTGAGCACTATGGGACTCAACATCTTAGGTCATAAGTCCCCTAGAACTTAGAACTACTTAAACCTAACTAACCTAAGGACATCACACACACCCATGCCCGAGGCAGGATTCGAACCTGCGACCGTAGCAGTCCCGCGGTTCCGGACTGCAGCGCCAGAACCGCTAGACCACCGCGGCCGGCCAGCTTAAACGAAAAGGTTCTTTGTCTGGATACTAAACCTACCCCATTAGCCCCGTGACCCTTAATTTTAGACATGATCAGTTATCTGCGCTAGGCGACAGCTTACACGCTAAAAGAGTATTCTTTCCAGAGTCTTCGCTCACGTCTTGTACCTCAATAACTATTTAACAATAATCTGATTTTTTCAATACATCCCTGTCGCCTATCACAACATCGTCTGTACCTAAGGTTACTTAATTATTCATTACTAGCTATGTGCAATTCATCTTGGCTAGCAACAATTTCGTTGAACTTGACTCTTTTCGCCCAGACACATTATGCAGTTGCCCAACACCAAAAAAATTACATATAACACTGGAAACTCTTTCCTTTTAACAAACATTTTCAACAAATCGTCGTTACGCAGCAAATGATTCCATTTAGTCAGCTTTTAGGCCTGACACTTAATTTCGTTCATCCGCTGGTTTCTTTAATAGCTGTTTTGGTATGTTACAAAGATATTTTTGCCTATGGAGAATACTTGTCATCATTCACCAGTTGCCCTCGAGGGCTAAACGTTCGGGTGCTGTATATGGGCTTGGTGACACCGTGGTCCTGAGATGGAGACTAGTATTCACCGCCAGTCCTCAGTCACTGTAAGCTCTGGCTTGCTTCAGCGACCCCTGTGCAGGGCAGCAATGGATCGTCGTGTATGCCAGGGACTGAGATCTTGGCTTGACTGCCGAGTCGTGAGGATGATAAAAACGCTCAATCTTAAGGTGTGCCGTGCACTGATGTGGTGCATGACTGTTGAGGTGGAACAGTCGTTACGGGGCAGCCTTTGGGGACCTGCTGCATTTAAGTTGTACAAGTCTTACGTAGGCACGAGACGATCTGTCTAGGTGGACTTGAATTTCCCTAGTTACTCGTAGAATTGGGATGGAACATTCGAAAACTTCTTTTCTTCCTCCTAGCGTAATGGGTGGGCTGCTTGGAGACATCAACACCTAATCATAAAACAGGTCTTCTGTAACGAAACCATCCAGATTCTGTTAAAAGTGGTTGGTTGGTTGTTTCGGGGAAGGAGACCAGACAGAGAGGTCATCGGTCTCATCGGAGTAGGGAAGGACGGGGAAGGAAGTCGGCCGTGCCCTTTGAAAGGAACCATCCCGGCATTTGCCTGGAGCGATTTAGGGAAATCACGGAAAACCTAAATCAGGATGGCGGGACGCGGGATTGAACCGTCGTCCTCCCGAATGCGATGTTAAAAGTGGTTTGGAATTTACTAACAGAGTGCCTGCTGCATTTTCAACAGCTAAGAGACAAGGGAGAGCTTCTGAGAAAGTCTCCTCTTTTTACATTTATAAAGTTTAATAGGGTTTCGCAGAGACATTAAAATTAGTCCGGTGGCTACGAAATGGGACACTGCGCGTCAACACTTCCAACTTACAGCAAGTAACGAATTTGCAGGAAGCGAAATGCCTTGAAGAGTATACCACTGAGCAGGAGTTCCACACCACCTTGAATGATCTTTCCCATAGAGGACCTGAAAGTTTTGGCCCAAGAAGGAGTAGCTGATGCGCAGTATATCATGAAAAGGGTGGATGTCTACCTTTTCAAATCCGACTCCTTTATCCTGACGTTCAGCAGCATGAAACTTCCTGAGCCGGTTAAGGCAGGTTTTCTTCGCCTTAGCTTATTGCTTTATGTCCTCAACCAAATGCGCTCTTTCAAATGTCACAGTTTTAGGCATACTACGCTTGGGTGTATGGGGGAAGCCACTTGTGACAAATGTTGTAAGACCGCCAATGAAGCAGTCGCTTCTTCATATGACTTGAAATGTGTGAATTTGTCTAAGGCTCATCCTGTCTGGAGATGGGACTGCAGCGTATATCGAGAACAGTGAAAGACACAAAAGGTTAAGACTGCAAAGCGCTTCCCATGAAATGAGGCCAAAAGATGCATAAAACTATGCTGCCACCAACGTTCGCTGCACCCCATCCATCAGTGCTTAAAAAGCCAGTGCAGATATCTGATGCTGCTACACAAATGTAGGTTGATAGTGTCAGCACTAGTAGCTGCGTTTGTCAGTGCACTTGTGCTGCTGTCGTTACGTCGAAGCCTCTCCCTCCCCATTGAACTTCAGAATAGGCTGTGTTTGCTGATATTGTGGAACTCCCTGCGCATCCAGAGCTCAAGTACACTGCTGCGTTTGTGATTCCGAAGCCGATGACGAAGACAGGAAGTACACAGATCGACGATGTCGATGTTATTCTCTCTTACGTCTCTTTTGAATTTCGTGAGGCGATGGGCCTTGATATTGTACTGGGTGATACATTTCGCCCCAAAAGTTAGCCTCAAACTGTTGCAGGCTCCCCTCCCTGGAGGAAAGTGAGGGTGAAAGTGCTAGCCACATGGTGGATGTCTACCATCATACAGAGGAACATAAATGGTTGAGAATGAATGTGGAGGAAGTGAAACTCGAAGCACAGGAACGGCACCTGTGCTTGTGTTTGCAGGAAACACGTTTTAAAGCATCTGATGCCCCTGTACTATAGGGCTATGTGCTCCATCCTAAGGATGACCTGAATGGGGAAAGTGGCAAGGGAGGGGCCGCAGTATTTGTCGATAATGCACACCACTGCTCTCCCTTTGGCTACTGATCTGCAAGCTACAATAATCTCTGAAGCTCCAACAGATCTTATGGAACAACTCCGCAAGCCATTCTCCTACTGGGACACTTCACTGCCCGTGATGTCTTGTGGAGCTCGACATCTACATCCCCTCAAAGTCCGGTTTTGGAGAGCCTCATGAAGTCTCATGAGCTGTGCATTCTGAACACAGGTAATTCCACCCATTTCTGTGGTCCTGCTGGGTTATTCTCAGCCATTGACTTATATTTCTGCCCTTAAGCCTTCATAGACTCTATTCAATGGGAAGTCATTTTCGACCTTCATTCCAGGGAACAGCTCCCACTTTTAATTTACTTATTGGATGGAACATTACGTGCAGTGAAGGCGTCTGAGTTATTTTTTCGGGGCACCGTGCTGACTAAATCTCACACAGTCCACATATTCATGTCTCGGTTATTTTACTCTCTGCATGCCGGGCAGATTTGATCAATCTGACGATGCTGGTCGAGTGAATTTAGAGTTAAAACATTTCCCTGAATTTTATACAGCTGTCAGATATTTGGGGGCTGACATTCTACAGGAATAGCATCTCACACCACATTGGTGTCAGTGAACGGTAGAAGGATTGATTGAAGTCACAGGCAGAAGGGCCGTCACAGCAAACTTCTTTTATTTTCTTAGCTCGTTATTCTTCAAGTCAACCTAGTAAAATAAAAGCATTATAAATGTGATTTGCGCGGTAACAGAACCGTCATCCTGTGACAAAATTCGACTTCAGTTACCATTAACTGAAAGAAAACCACGCAAATAAGATATCCACCGGCGACATGTGAACTGTTTACTTCACATAAAAAGCATCACATGACTTACTGAACAAATAGATCCTTTATGATTTTTATAGCTGATTTTGCAACGGACATGCTATCACATAGGTTTGCCTACAGCTCCATCTGTCTGATGGTAAGTTTTAACGACTGCACGACATAATAAAATAAATAAATAAATAAAAACAGAAAAACCTCCTAAAGTTGCAGTTCCAGCACTGAACTTTTGTCTTCGCTTTAGTCAACTTTAAAAGCTTTTGTTAATCCCGAGAAATAACAGCGTGTTTTTTCATTCATTGTATAAACATTTAATCCTCTTTGTAGTCGAGAAGGGAGGGATGGACTAGTCATAATATTCCAGCCGAAATATTGAAACCGTTGCGTAAAGTTACGTCGTCTGTTATTTCAATACTCTCACAGCAAGGCCCTAAAGGCAGCCTTTCGAAAACACAAAATGAACCGGCAGATGCGAACGGACTGCCACTGTAAAACTGTAACTGAGAAAGGAAATCGGAATGGAATTGTAGAGATGTTTGTCTTGCAGGTCGAGGAAGACGGCCACCATGGTATTTCTTTGTGTCCCCAGTATATCTTTCTTTGCTGTCAGAATCCATCGGTTTCCCTCCTATCCTATGTCGTACCGTCCTTGCAATTAAACACTGCCACGTGTCTAAGCACTACAAATTCTTTCATTCTTTCCAGAAAAAGTACCAAGTTTCAGTAGTTGTTTGATCTGAACACAATCTGTGGAAACAACAATTCGCAGTTATTAACTGTTTGTGCTGTGGAATCATAAACATTGCCATAAACAAATTGTAATCGGGGATTTTCTGTTATCTCTGGATGCTTGCAGAAAGGAAAGAATAACAACGTCAATGGAAAACATCGGCGAAACTGTGTAATAAAGTAGACAACCAACAAGCAATACTGCTTTTGTCGGAACATAATGTACTGCTAACGTAGCGATAAGTTACTAGCCGCACAAGCTACAGGGTGTTTCAAAAATGACCGGTATATTTGAAACGGCAATAAAAACTAAACGAGCAGCGATAGAAATACACCGTTTGTTGCAATATGCTTGGGACAACAGTACATTTTCAGGCGGACAAACTTTCGAAATTACAGTAGTTACAATTTTCAACAACAGATGGCGCTGCAAGTGATGTGAAAAATATAGAAGACAACGCAGTCTGTGGGTGCGCCATTCTGTACGTCGTCTTTCTGCTGTAAGCGTGTGCTATTCACAACGTGCAAGTGTGCTGTGGACAACATGGTTTATTCCTTAGAAGAGAGGATTTTTCTGGTGTTGGAATTCCACCGCCTAGAACACAGTGTCGTTGCAACAAGACGAAGTTTTCAGCGGAGGTTTAATGTAACCAAAGGTCCGAAAAGCGATACAATAAAGGATCTGTTTGAAAAATTTCAACGGACTTGGAACGTGATGGATGAACGTGTTGGAAAGGTAGGGCGACCGCGTGCGGCAACCACAGAGGGCAACGCGCAGCTAGTGCAGCGGGTGATCCAACAGCGGCCTCGGGTTTCCGTTCGCCGTGTTGCAGCTGCGGTCCAAATGACGCCAACGTCCACGTATCGTCCCATGCGCCAGAGTTTACACCTCTATCCATACATAATTCAAACGCGGCAAACCCTCAGCGCCGCTACCATTGCTGCACGAGAGACATTCGCTAACGATATAGTGCACAGGATTGATGACGCCCATATGCATTTGGGCAGCATTTGGTTTACTGACGAAGCTTATTTTTACTTGGACGGCTTCGTCAATAAACAGAACTGGCGCATATGGGGAACCGAAAAGCCCCATGTTGCAGTCCCATCGTCCCTGCATCCTCAAAAAGTACTGGTCTGGGGCGCCATTTCTTCCAAAGGAATCATTGGCCCATTTTTCAGATCCGAAACGATTACTGCATCTCGCTATCTGGACATTCTTCGTGAATTTGTGCCGGTACAAACTGCCTTAGACGACACTGCGAACACCTCGTGGTTTATGCAAGATGGTGCCCGGCCACATCGCACGACCGACGTCTTTAATATCCTGAATGAATATTTCGATGATCGTGTGATTGCTTTGGGCTATCCGAAACATACAGGAGGCGGCGTGGATTGGCCTCCCTATTCGCCAGACATGAACCCCTGTGACTTCTTTCTGTGGGGACACGTGAAAGACCAGGTGTACCGCCAGAATCCAGAAACAATTGAACAGATGAAGCAGTACATCTCATCTGCATGTGAAGCCATTCCGCCAGACACATTGTCAAAGGTTTCGGGTAATTTCATTCAGAGACTACGCCATATTATTGCTACGCATGGTAGATATGTGGAAAATATCGTACTATAGAGTTTCCCAGACCGCAGCGCCATCTGTTGTTGACAAGGATGACAGTTGTCGAATTGGAGATGTTTTGTAAGCATATTGTTGTAGTTCTGAACTTCAGTCAAGGAATAGCGTAAGGAGGTCAACCTACTATAATTTCGAAAGTTTGTCTGCCTGAAAATATACTGTTGTCCCAAGCATATTGCAACAAACGGTGTATTTCTATCGCTGCTCGTTTAGTTTGTATTGCCGTTTCAAATATACCGGTCATTTTTTAAACACCCTGTAATTGAGGAGGTCAACAAACAACACCAGTTCTTACTTTAACATTAAATTTTAAACCATAGAATAAATAAATAATTTACAAGAAAGAAGTTACTTATGTAAATGCATCTCTGTATCAGACGGCACTCCACATTTAGCTCTTTCTATAGGCTAGAAACATACAGATCTAAACAAAATTACGATACTCAACTCATCAAAATGAAAATGGATGACAGTTGTCGAATTGGAGATGTTTTATAAGCATATTGTTGTAGTTCTGAACTTCAGTCAAAGAATAGCGTAAGGAGGTCAACCTATTTAAAAATTTAAAAAATCGATAGCATCCCTCTTGAAATATTCTCTGGGATGTCTATGTTATTGTAGTAATCATCCCAAGATCGCCAGAAACCCCATCATAGTGTTACAGGCGATTTGTGACAAGGCCTCTCCGAAAACCATTGATAGAGGGGAAAAAATAGTCGCCATTTGAGCGAATGTGAGAGCATGTAATTTCAATGCCGTCCTAACAGGCATTATGGAAATTATGAAACTGCTCGAACTTCAGTTCGGAGGGGCCTGTTACAACTTTTGAACAAATGTGGACGAAATGGCTATCAAACGTCCAGAGCAGGAAAGGGAGAAGCTTCCAAAGAGGCCCGTAGGACAGCAATTGCTACGAGGAAGATGGAGGAGACATTGCTTTTGGATCTGGATGAACTGCTGCATGGGCCAGAAGTCACTGACGAGAGGTGATAAATTTTAATACAAAAAATGTACTCCAGATTCAGAGAGTTCATAGTATTTTTCTCGAAACCCAATTTTCCAAATTGGAGGGAAACATAAGTATAGAAAAATCTATGCCATTTTTAGTGGAATTTGTTGAGATTGCAGTTTAATGACTATACCTGTGACTTCCGTCAAGTAACTTCAAACATTTCGAAATACACTTGTTGTCCTCTTTTTGTTTCAGTTTACTTTCTGAATCTAATAAAATCAACTAATAGTTTCAAAATTTAGTGAGTGTTATTTATGTATGACAAATTGGAAATTTGTCATGTTATGGGCCCATGTTTGTTTCAAAACAGAATTTTTACTAACGTATCTGGCCACGAGTGGACATAAATGTATTTCGAGATGACAATTGAAGTTGAAAAATGTTGTATTCCTTTATGCTTTGGACGAAATTTCAACAACTGGAAATTCAGGATGGAAACTCATCTCGAGGAACAGGAACTTTTGCCATCTGTGCAAGCGGATTATCTCACAAAGATGAAATTTGTGGACGCAGAGGGGGGGGGGGACAGTGTCGCCGAGGAAACACGATTGGCCTAATAGGCTGAACAACCAATAATTTGCGTCTCATCTTATTTAACTCATCGCCGACGTAACTTGGAATACGCGAAAGATAAGGAAACTTCGTTTGATTTATAGACGTCTCTGTGCAATACATTTGAGAGAATAGGAGTTGATAGTCAATTTTTGTTGAGAAAACGATTGTTCAGTATGAAATTTAATACAAAAATTCATATATTAGTTAATCACTTTCCAGGGATTGGAAATTTGATCCGAGATTTATGTTCGACTTGCGCTATTGTCGAAAAAAATCGACATCACGTGCTATCTAGTCTTAATGGTTACTGCGGAGTACAAGGTAGTGATCAACGAAAGGATTGACGCTGAGATTACTGAAAAGCAGGATACTGGACGCAGATTCAAAGCAGAAGGCTGTCGTCAGGAAAAGCAATAATGATCATAAACGCCAGCTGGAGAACGGAACACTAGATTAACAGTAAGACACCGCTCACTAATTTAAGGAAACTGCAATAAACGGTTGAAGTTAAAATACGTAAGTGAAGCACTTGTTTGAGGCTAAGCTAAATGGAGAAATTAAAATCACTAGTGCTGTAAAAGGAAAGGAACTACAATAACGATTAAAGATGTTTTATACTCATTACAGATCATGAATCATATGATTCAATACATGGTACCACAACTGGTGTTATACTGATGGATTTATTCGAAATTGGTGGGAAAATGTCTGCTCTAATCACACAATTGACGGTAAATCAGACATATCGCGAAAAAGTAGGTGTTTAGAAGCATCAAATGGTTCAATTGGCTCTGAGCACTATGGGACTTAACTTCTGAGGTCATCAGTCCCCTGGAACTTACAACTACCTAAACGTAATTAACCTAAGGACATCACACACATCCATGCCCGAGGCAGGATTCGAACCTGTAACTGTAGCGGTGGGGCGGCTCCAGACTGTAACGCCTAGAACCGCTCGGCCACCACGTATAGACGGGAAAACTATACGCATCACGAAAAATGAGGTAGTTAAAAATATCATCACATGCACAAAACTGCGCAAAAAACTGTACTGACACTGATCACAGTAGTAGAAAATTACAGTAAATCATACAAATTGCAAGAAAACAGTAGTTAAGAAACGGCTGCAGTGCTTAAGACTGCAAAACGAAATCGTAACTACATGCATGTGGTAAAGGTGCATCTTCCGTTGGAGTGGAGCACTCCCTGTCTGTTGTAAAACATTCACCAGCAGCTGCAAGCTGCCGCCGTATGTCTGCTTGCGTCGGGTCAAGAAGTCTATGACGTAGTTCACAAGCACCAGAGGACAGCAACCGCGACCTGTCTTTCTTTTACGTCAGCTTTGATGTACCCGACAACTGGTTTTCTCAAATGGCTGGTGAACGCCAACAGAGCCTTTTGCTATCTTCCCTCCTGCTTTCTATATTTTGCTGAAACAGAAGGATGTGAACAATACCCATCCTAGAGGAATTTCATTTTGCACGTGTTTTGATGAAGGGACATCTGGTTTAGTAGGAAGGACTGGTGATTGTATACAAAGCCATTCCCTGTCTTCCCACCTGTTTTCTGTATGACTGATTTAAAATGGAATGATCATATAAAGTTGATCGTCGGTAAACAGATGCCAGACTGAGATTCATTGGAAGAATCATAAGGAAATGCAATCCGAAAACAATGGAAGTAAGTTACAGTACGCTTGTTCGCCCACTGCTTGAACACTACTCAGCAGTGTGGGATCCGTACCAGATACGGTTGATAGAAGAGATAGAGAAGATCCAACGGAGAGCAGCGCGCTTCGTTACACGCTCATTTAGTAATCGCGAAAGCGTTACGGAGATGATAGATAAACTCCAGTGGAAGACTCTGCAGGTGTGACGCTCAGTAGCTCGGAACGGGCTTTTGTTGAAGTTTCGTGAACATACCTTCACCGAGGAGTCAAGCATTATATTGCTCACTCCTACGTATATCTCGCGAAGAGACCATGAGGATAAAATCAGAGAGATTAGAGCCCACACAGAGGCATATCGACAATCCTTCCTTCCACGAACAATACGAGACTGGAATAGAGGGGAGAACCGATAGAGGTTCACAAGGTACCATCCATCACACACCGTCAGGTGGCTTGCGGAGTATGGATGTAGATGTAGATGTAGAAGTGTGTGAACAATAGACGACGTTGAAATGTAAAATTACTACTGGTACACCAAAGGTTATTAATCACAATCATTTAACGAATAAGTCACAATTTACGATAAGAAAGAACTTTGAAATTATTAAATAAAAAAAAATTTCACGCCAGTAAAGGGCAAGTAAAGGCAAGCAATTTAACGCGTACAACGCGACGCTGTATAAGATTTCAAGCTCAGCTAAATTACAGGTGAATTTCACTCCATTAATAAATGAATACAATGACTTCAGTTTTGGGAAGACAAAATTCTCATTTGGATACATCAGCCGTAGCTACGGCCGCCCACAAAAGCCTCACTCAGGCTCATTAAAGGGTGCTGAATGTAACTTGTTTGCAACATATAAAGACAATCGTGTTTACAAAAGTTCTCAAAATAGGAAAACCAAAACGCATGAGTCATGCATATTGGTGCGGGGGGGGGGGGGGGGGGGGGGGGGGGAAGGCGACACTCACAGTTAATAACATTAACATTTCCAAAAAAAAAAAAAAACAAATTTTACAAATTTCTGACAGTTGTTAGTACGGCAAACACACACGCTCGCAAGGTAGGACTTGGGAACATTTGCAACATTCTCCTTTCAAGGCAACAATTTCTACCCGTAAAGAAATGGCAAACTTCTGCATGGCAAGAAAACACACTAATAACCACCTACCTGTATAAGACACATAAGCACGTTGAGTAAAAGCCTTCAAAGGTCTTGAATTGGTAAAACACACAACAGTTTTTGCTGACTAGAAAGAACATAAAACAAAGCCACTACGGCTTACATTAGCAACCTTGCTTGATTATAGCCAAATATGCATAAACACAATTTACGTAAGTTACTGCTTCCAGACCAGGAATTAGCTATGCAATTCACTAGTTCTGACCACGAAGCAAAAGGAATTTTTCTTCTTTCTTAGAGTACCTTTTACACGTGATTCTACTAATACTAGTTATGGCAGGCGCGAGAATGGATCACGTCTTATGCCTTGCATTTTAAACAGTACAACCATCGGTGCCTTAGACTCTCACTGACATGACAGATGCTAACAGTCAAATAAACCCATAGGTAAGCTTGGAGGGGAAAGAAGCAATCCGAACCACAGATTTACTCTGACTCCACACCTCCCTTTCGTCACTAAAGGGAATAGGACCACCGTTTCTAATATTACCACCTTCCCGCGGGTGGGCAGACGAGAATGAATGGCGGGAAACCACCAAAATATACGGCTGGTATAATTAACAAGAATAATTAAACCGAATTCAATTAAACTTCATAAAATCTGTTAACAATCAATATTCAGCTTCTGGTGCGTTACGACTCCCAGGACTGAACCAACGCAGCACCTCCAAATGCTCTGCCGAGCCGCCCGCTGCCAACCGTTTCAACGGACGCAGGAAGGTGCCCCGATTTTCAGAAACTCTTCGCCGGTCGACAGCATACGGCCTAACTGCAAATTAGGCCCCTCGTGGACCCACGCTCAGGAAGATTCCTACCGCGACGAGCAGTTAACGTCCCTTACCACGGACCCGCTGCTCGCGTCGCTTACGCTAGTGCCGCGGTCTGCGTGCTGTCCCTCTAGCACCGACAGAGAAATCTCTTCTTGACGCCACGACTGTCAACTCTCCACGAGAGCCCATACAGCCACTTCTTAAACCCACGCGAACAGCCCACTTTTCCCCTTTCCCGCTAGAGGGAGGCACCGAAGCCTTCAACTGCGAAAACGGCCCCACCGCCAGAAAACGGAGGGCGACTGCTTCACGCTACGCGCTGCGGCTCGCTTTTCCAAGCTAACATTACTACCGCTCAGACGTGTCTCAATCTGCTGACCATGTATTTTCCCTCCGTATAACCGTTCCTGTTGGTTATCGGAAATTTAGCTGGCAGAGCTAGGGTCTATATAAACTCTATCCCTCTACAGTCATCTTCAGTCTGCTCTAGTCTGTGACGACGTTCAGTTGTCGTTGGCCGGCTGTAGTTGCCGAGCGGTTCTAGGCGCTACAGTCTGGAGCTGCTCGACCGCTACGGTCGCAGGTTCTAATCCTGCCTCGGGCATGGATGTGTGTGTGATGTCCTTAGTTAGTTATGTTTAAGTAGTTCTAAGTTCTAGGGGACTGATGACCTCAGACGTTAAGTCCCATAGTGCCCAGAACCATTTGAACCATTTTCAAGTTGTCGTTTGTGCATCCCTAAACTATTTTGTCGAGATGTCATCATCAACTAACACCACCAGGGATCATTCAACGTCTTCAAACAACGTCAGAAGCGTCAGTAGCAGCAGGAAACATCCGAGGCAGTAGTTGGAGGAATTGCCATGTATTACGTCTCCATGCTCGTCGTCAAATATGTGAAGTCCAGGAATCCTACATACTCCGTTCGCTAGACAATTGAGACATATCGTATTAATGATTTTTATTACAAAAAGAAAAGATACAGTATGTAACTTTGCAATTACACAGATGTGTCGCAGGCAAAGGGCGACAAACAAAAAACAATAAATCTTCTTCAGTATGAACAATTCCAAGTCTGAGCTACATGCATTTTAAAAGCGAAGTAACGAGCGTTGACGATTCTATCTAAATCGGTCGTCTTGAAGCTACTATTCAACTGGGTTGTCGCCAGTCGGTCGAGGTGCTCATGTCCTATTCACATAGGGGTCGCTGCTGTCGCGTTGTCGTCCTGGAGAGGGGGTCGTTCAGCGTGCGATTGGCTGACGTCTTCTCACAGCCATCTCTTCTCTTTCGTTCCCGACTGGCGTGCCGACGCTTGACTTCACGCCATAACGTCATGCAAGCACATCTTCATAGCAAGTGTTTGTGTGTTCGTAGCTCTGAGTCATGCGATTTCGATGTATATTTTCGTTACTTAGTTGTTCTGATTGTTCTAGTCGCGAGTGTTCACTGTGGTGGTTAATCCACCCTAATCAGCCAATTGCTGTTGAGCGGGAGTTTCGGGCCACATAAGCAACATTCACGGTTTATAACAACACTTTTACTAACTTTTATTTGGCCAAATAAAATTTTATCTTTAAAATTCAAAACCCTTAGAAGCACGGCAACTGCCCTATTCAAACAACAACATTTATCTTTCACCAAGCATTAAGTGACTTGCAAGTTAATTAAATTCTGTATACAGTAAAGCTCCCAAAAGGAGACTACTATAATGAGATAAAGTTTAACCAATAATCGATATCACGAAATTTTTTTAACACAATCGAAAATACCAACAGATACGCCCGTTCGTGACACATTTTCAAAACAGCTGACGTCACATAGGCACGGGCAAATTCACGTAGTAGAAAGGGAGCCCACTGGACCCAGACCAGAGGCGGCTAGACCCAGAACCCACAGCAAGCTCACTGAAACTGGGGAGCTTATTTATATTACTTGACTGTTAACCTACTTGTGTAATTTAAATTTCTAAGCTGACTTGGTACTGTGCTGTTCGCCCTCCGTTTTCTGGCAGTGGCGCCGTTGTCGCAATTGAAGGCTTCGGTGTCTCCCTCTAGCGAGAAAGGGGAAAAGTGGGCTGTTCGCGTGGGTTTAAGAAGTGGCTGTATCGGCTCTCGTGGAGAGTTGGCAGTCGGGGCATCAAGAACCGACTTCTCTGCCGGTGCTAGGGGGACAGCACGCAGACCGCGCCATCAGCGTAAGCGACGCAAGCAGCAGCTCGTCACGAAAGGAATCTTCGTGAGCGTGGGTCCGTTCTGAAAATCGGCGCGCCTTCCTGCGTCCGCTGAAACGGCTGGCACCGGGCGGGTCAGCAGAGCATTTGGAGGTGCTGCGTTGGTTCAGTCGTGGGAGTCGTGACGCACCAGAAGATGAGTGTTGATTGTTAACAGATTTTATGAACTTTAATTGAATTCAATTTACGTATTCTTGTTAATTATACCAGCCGTATATTTTGGGGGTTTCCCGCCAGTCATTCTCGTCTGCCCAGCCGCGGGAAGGTGGTAATGTTAGAAAGGGTGGACCGTTTGTCCCCTTTTGAGGACGAAAGGGGGAAGGGGGAGTCAGAGTAAATCTCTGGTTCGGACTGCTTCTTTCCCTTCCAGCTTACCTACGGGTTTATTCGACTGTTAGCCCCTGCCATGTCTGTGAAAGTCTACGGCACCAATGTCTGTACCGTTTAAAATGCAGGGCACTAAGACCTGATCCATTCTCTCGCCTGCCATAACCAGTGTTACTAGATTCACGTGTAAAAGGTATTCTAAGAAAGAAGAAAAATTCCCTTTGCCTCGTGGTAAGAACTAGTCAACTGCATAACGAATTCCTGCTCATCTGGAAGCTGTAACTTACGTAAATTTGTGTTTATGTATATTTGGCTATAATAAACCAAGATTGTTAATGTACACCGTAGTGGATTTTTTTTTTTTTTTGTATTGTTTCTAGTCAGCAAAAATTGTTGTGTGTTTTTCCAATTCAGTACCTTATAAGGCTTTTACTCAATGTGCTTATGTTTTTTATACAAGTAGTTGGTTATTAGTGTGTTTTCTTGCCATTTCATTACGGGTAGAAATTGTTGCCTTGAAAGGAGAATGTTGTAAAGGTTCGCAAGTCCTACCTTGCGAGCGTGTGTGTTTCCCGTAAGTTAACTGGCAGTAATTTGTAAAATTGGTTTTTTTTATATATTTTGGAAATGTTAATGTTATTGACTGTGTGTGTTCCTCCCCGTTTTCCTATTTTGAGAACTTTTGTATATAGGACTGTCTTTATATGTTGCAGGCAAATTAGATTCTGCGCCATTTAATGAGCCTGAATGAGGCTTTTGTGGGCGGCCGTGGCTACGGCTGTTGTAACCAAATGGGAAGTTTGTCTGCCCAAAAGTGAAGTCACTGTATTCATTTATTAATGGAGTGAAATTCACCTGTAATTTAGCTGAGCTAGAAATATTATACAGCGTCACGTTAAAATAATGCTTGCCTGTACTGGCACTTTACTGCCGTGAAATTTTTTTTTAAGAAGTCCTTTCCTATCGTGACTTATTCGTTAAATGACTGTTGGGTTTTTTAAAAATATCTTAAAGTTTTGCACCAAATCTGAATAAAGAGTGTTTCTGAAAATTGTGTATAATTTCACCAGTTATTCCTTGGCGCCTACTTCCACTTTACATTTTGTGTATAATTTGTAATTAATAACCTTTGGTAAACCAGTAGTAATTTTACGGTTCAACGTCGTGTATTGTTCACACACTTTAGGACCAAACACATACAGAAAACAGGTGTGAAGACCGGGAATGGCTTTGTATACAATCACCAGTCCTTCCTAGAAAACTGGATGTCCCTTCATCAAAGCACGTGCAAAATAAATTCCTTTAGGATAGGTATTGTTCACATCCTTCCGTTCCGGCAATATATACACTCCTGGAAATGTAAAAAAGAACACATTGACACCGGTGTGTCAGACCCACCATACGTGCTCCGGACACTGCGAGAGGGCTGTACAAGCAATGATCACACGCACGGCACAGCGGACACACCAGGAACCGCGGTGTTGGCCGTCGAATGGCGCTAGCTGCGCAGCATTTGTGCACCGCCACCGTCAGTGTCAGCCAGTTTGCCGTGGCATACGGAGCTCCATCGCAGTCTTTAACACTGGTAGCATGCCGCGACAGCGTGGACGTGAACCGTATGTGCAGTTGACGGACTTTGAGCGAGGGCGTATAGTGGGCATGCGGGAGGCCGGGTGGACGTACCGCCGAATTGCTCAACACGTGGGGCGTGAGGTCTCCACAGTACATCGATATTGTCGCCAGTGGTCGGCGGAAGGTGCACGTGCCCGTCGACCTGGGACGGGACCGCATCGACGCACGGATGCACACCAAAACCGTAGGATCCTACGCAGTGCCGTAGGGGACCGCACCGCCACTTCCCAGCAAATTAGGGACACTGTTGCTCCTGGGGTATCGGCGAGGACCATTCGCAACCGTCTCCATGAAGCTGGGCTACGGTCCCGCACACCGTTAGGCCGTCTTCCGCTCACGCCCCAACATCGTGCAGCCCGCCTCCAGTGGTGTCGCGACAGGCGTGAATGGAGGGACGAATGGAGACGTGTCGTCTTCAGCGATGAGAGTCGCTTCTGCCTTGGTGCCAATGATGGTCGTATGCGTGTTTGGCGCCGTGCAGGTGAGCGCCACAATCAGGACTGCATACGACCGAGGCACACAGGGCCAACACCCGTCATCATGGTGTGGGGAGCGATCTCCTACACTGCCCGTACACCACTGGTGATCGTCGAGGGGACACTGAATAGTGCACGGTACATCCAAACCGTCATCGAACCCATCGTTCTACCATTCCTAGACCGGCAAGGGAACTTGCTGTTCCAACAGGACAATGCACGTCCGCATGTATCCCGTGCCGTCCAACGTGCTCTAGAAGGTGTAAGTCAACTACCCTGGCCAGCAAGATCTCCGGATCTGTCCCCCATTGAGCATGTTTGGGACTGGATGAAGCGTCGTCTCACGCAGTCTGCACGTCCAGCACGAACGCTGGTCCAACTGAGGCGCCAGGTGGAAATGGCATGGCAAGCCGTTCCACAGGACTACATCCAGCATCTCTACGATCGTCTCCATGGGAGAATAGCAGCCTGCATTGCTGCGAAAGGTGGATATACACTGTACTAGTGCCGACATTGTGCATGCTCTGTTGCCTGTGTCTATGTGCCTGTGGTTCTGTCAGTGTGATCATGTGATGTATCTGACCCCAGGAATGTGTCAATAAAGTTTCCCTTCCTGGGACAATGAATTCACGGTGTTCTTATTTCAATTTCCAGGAGTGTAGAAAGCAGGAGAGAAGATAGCAAAAGGCTCTGTTGGCGTTCACCAACCCTTTGAGAAAAACAGTTGTCGGTTACATCAAAGCTGGCTAAAAAAAAAGACAGGTCGCGGTTGCTGTCCTCTGGTGCTAGTGAACTACGTCATAGCTCTCTTGACCCGATGCAAGCAGATATAGGGCGGCAGCTTGCAGCTGCTGGTGTATGTTTTACAACAGACAGTGAGTGCTCCACTACAACGGAAGATGCACCTTTTCCACATGCATGTAGTTACGTTTTCCTTCTGCAGTCTTAAGCACTGTAGCCTTTTTCTAACTACTGTTTTCTTGCAATTTGTATGATTTACTGTCAAATTCTACCACTGTGATCGGTGTCTGTTCAGTTTTTCGTGATGTTTTGTGCGTGTGACGATATTTCTGACTATCTGATTTTTCGTAATATTGTAAGTAGGCTGTTTAGGTTTTTTTATTGGTAACGCCACCTCTGTATGAAAATCACTGGCTGTGCTGTGTGGAGTCTGTGGCTGCTTTGCATTGTTGTCTGCCATTGTAGTGTTGGGTAGCGGCAGCTGGATGTGAACAGCACGTAGCGTTGCGCAGTTGGAGGTGAGCCGCCAGCAGTGGTGGATGTGGGGAGAGAGATGGCGGAGTTTTGAAATTTGTCATGAACTGCTATATTTATATATGATGATATCAAGGTAAATACATTGTTTGTTCTCTATTAATATCTTTCATTTGCTAACTATCCCTATCAGTAGTTAGTGCCTTCCATAGTTTGAATCTTTTATTTAGCTGGCAGTAGTGGCGCTCGCTGTATTGCAGTAGCTTGAGCAGCGAAGATTTTTGTGAGGTAAGTGATTTGTGAAAGGTATAGTTTAATGTTAGTCAGGGCCATTCTTTTGTAGGGTATTTTGAAAGTCAGATTGCGTTGCGCTAGCAAAATATTGTGTGTCAGGTAAAGCACAGTCATGTATAATTGTTCAAAGGGGACGTTTCATATGTCGACCCTTAGCCGAGGATACCTCACTGGAATCTTCTGATTTTTTGTTGTAGTTTGTGTAATTAGTGTAGATTTTGTTTATTGCTAGCGCGTAATTGTAGAGAAAATCTCCTTTGTAGTTGCAGTATTTCATTGTTGTACAGTAAAACAGTTGTGGCATGCATGTAGATTTGCACCAAGTATTTCGCAGCTGCAATTAACTAGATATTATTTTCAGTGTTATGTTAATGTGTTCTCTTATTTTTGCTCTTCAAATTGTGCTTTTCTGTGTTGTCGTGTGAAATATTGTGACAATAATGGCGTGTGAAAAACGTAATACTAGGCTCCAAAGTAAACTGAGAAATGACAGTGAAAATGAAAGCAGTGTGTTAGCGCCACCGAGTAATGAATTAACTGATGTTCAAAGTAGTAATTTGGTAATTGTGCATAGGGAAATGGAGCGGGCTGCAAACAATGGTGTAGACAGTGAAACAGGTAGTGAACAGGGAAGCATTATCGATCGATCGGTCGGCAACAGCTCGCCTCAGGAATCCGAAATGACAGGACACAATTTTGCAAATACTGTAGATTCAGGTTTTGCGTCCTCACCGTTTTCCCAAATGAGTCAAGACACATTTTCCGCTTGTCAAAATGTGAATGTTGCCGGTGCAACTTCACTGCCGAAAAGCACTGAGGAACATGTTTCAGACACCAGTGCATTGTTATTACAGTTAATGCAACAAATGGGACAAAAACTACAAAAGTTAGACACAACACTTGAACAAAATCAGAGACAAATGGGACAAAATCTTAAAAAGTTAGACACAGTGGAACAAAATCTCAAAAAGTTAGACACAATGGAACAAAATCTTCAAGAGTTAGACACTACACTTGAACAAACACGTGAAGATTTAACCACTGAGTTACATAACATCGAATAGAAATGTCAAAAGGTCTGTAATGACGTAAAAACACAAATTTGTGAGCATTTTCAACCTATTTTTTCGCGGCATGAAAATGTATTACAGAATCACGAAGCAGCCATAAAAGAACTGCAAACCATTGTTCATGAAAATCACGACACCTTGCAAGCTAAAATTGACTCAGTTGCATCTACCGATTCGGTTACGCAACTTGCAAAAACTCAGGAAAACTTAAAGGACACAGTAGACACTCTGAAACTTGGTTCAGAAAAACATACAGAGGAAATAATTTCACTATCGGATAAAGTAGCTGAACTTTCAGATCAGTTCACTAACTTATCTACAAAGGTAGATGATGATCTGAATAACACAACACCTGTAGCCTTCACTGACACAGAAGAGTATGAACAAATTAGAAAATTCAAACAGAATCAAAATCAAATCAATACACAGTACAAAAGAGAAATCCGGGAAGTACAAGATCAGCTGACACAGGTAATTCAAGAATTACGTATTTCAGAGGATACTCGCGCCCCAATACGGGAAGAGGGACACAGAAATACGGAACAGCCACAAAATAATAACACAGGGCATTTCGGAAGTTATGAAAGAAATTGGCAATGTGCACCGAATTTTGATATGGAACGGCCGACACGACCTAACAATGACCGATATGCGACTCGCCGACATGATGATTTTGACTATAAGCTGTTCATTACTACTCGTAAATTCAAAACATTTAAGAATTCTGGCAACGACATTCATCCACAAGCATGGCTCCATCAATTCTCGCATTGTTTTCCTCCCAACTGGTCGTTAGAACACAGATTAGAATTTATGTGTGGCTACTTGGAGAATGAACCAGCTGTAAGAATGCGATCGGTAATTCACGATTGCCACAGTGAAGGAGAGTTTTACCATGCCTTCCTCTCAGCATATTGGTCTCAAGCCACACAAGACCGTGTAAAACATAGCATCATGATGATGAAACACTTTGAACAATCTGAATTTTCCAGTCTTGTCAAATATTTTGAAGACATGTTGCATAAGAATCAGTATCTTCCAAACCCATACAGCCCCTCAGAACTCATCCGCATTTGCTTAATCAAATTACCTGAACATTTACGACATATTATTTTGGCAGGACGTTGCAAAGACGACATTGAAGCTTTTCAGGGACTGTTACAAGAACTGGAAAGTGACACTGACAATCGCAGAACGCAGGAACACAACAATTACAGATCACATCAGTCGCAATTCCGCGATGAAAGAAATAATAACTGGACGCGACAAGGCTATTCTTACAACGCAAATCGTGACCAAAATAGACACCACCCGTACGACAACCGTTGGCAGAGTAATAATAGTTACAGAGAAAGATCGCATTTGCGTAGTAATGACTATCACAGAGACAATCAGAGAAACAGACAATATGGGAACCAAAACAAGTATTATCAAGGGAGGCAGAATAACTTCAGACGCAACAGTTCGGCGCAGAGTTACGATTCAGGGAGAAATTCTCCACCACATGACCGACAAACAAGAAACTACACTCCTGGAAATGGAAAAAAGAACACATTGACACCGGTGTGTCAGACCCACCATACTTGCTCCGGACACTGCGAGAGGGCTGTACAAGCAATGATCACACGCACGGCACAGCGGACACACCAGGATCCGCGGTGTTGGCCGTCGAATGGCGCTAGCTGCGCAGCATTTGTGCACCGCCGCCGTCAGTGTCAGCCAGTATGCCGTGGCATACGGAACTCCATCGCAGTCTTTAACACTGGTAGCATGCCGCGACAGCGTGGACGTGAACCGTATGTGCAGTTGACGGACTTTGAGCGAGAGCGTATAGTGGGCATGCGGGAGGCCGGGTGGACGTACCGACGAATTGCTCAACACGTGGGGCGTGAGGTCTCCACAGTACATCGATGTTGTCGCCAGTGGTCGGCGGAAGGTGCACGTGCCCGTCGACCTGGGACCGGACCGCAGCGACGCACGGATGCACGCCAAGACCGTAGGATCCTACGCAGTGCCGTAGGGGACCGCACCGCCACTTCCCAGCAAATTAGGGACACTGTTGCTCCTGGGGTATCGGCGAGGACCATTCGCAACCGTCTCCAAGAAGCTGGGCTACGGTCCTGCACACCGTTAGGCCGTCTTCCGCTCACGCCCCAACATCGTGCAGCCCGCCTCCAGCGGTGTCGCGACAGGCGTGAATGGAGGGACGAATGGAGATGTGTCGTCTTCAGCGATGAGAGTCGCTTCTGCCTTGGTGCCAATGATGGTCGTATGCGTGTTTGGCGCCGTGCAGGTGAGCGCCACAATCAGGACTGCATACGACCGAGGCACACAGGGCCAACACCCGGCATCATGGTGCGGGGAGCGATCTCCTACACTGGCCGTACACCACTGGTGATCGTCGAGGGGACACTGAATAGTGCACGGTACATCCAAACCGTCATCGAACCCATCGTTCTACCATTCCTAGACCGGCAAGGGAACTTGCTGTTCCAACAGGACAATGCACGTCCGCATGTATCCCATGCCACCCAACGTGCTCTAGAAGGTGTAAGTCAACTACCCTGGCCAGCAAGATCTCCGGATCTGTCCCCCATTGAGCATGTTTGGGACTGGATGAAGCGTCGTCTCACGCGGTCTGCACGTCCAGCACGAACGCTGGTCCAACTGAGGCGCCAGGTGGAAATGGCATGGCAAGCCGTTCCACAGGACTACATCCAGCATCTCTACGATCGTCTCCATGGGAGAATAGCAGCCTGCATTGCTGCGAAAGGTGGATATACACTGTACTAGTGCCGACATTGTGCAAGCTCTGTTGCCTGTGACTATGTGCCTGTGGTTCTGTCAGTGTGATCATGTGATGTATCTGACCCCAGGAATGTGTCAATAAAGTTTCCCCTTCCTGGGACAATGAATTCACGGTGTTCTTATTTAAATTTCCAGGAGTGTATGTAAACTACCGACAAAACGACAGACGTGAATTTCATCAGAACTGGCGGGATTCAAACAGAGCAGGGCCCTCTCGGCAAGGTGAATTTGTAGAAGTTAGGTCTCCTAATCCCAATAACGGCGCGCGCCAACAAAGAGACAGACAATGACTCGCACAGCAGGCAGCCGCGTGCGCCCGCTGGCTCCGAGAAAAATAACATAAGACGCTAGCCTGGAGAAAAATTTTAGGATTCTTTACCGATGTATACAACATGATATTTGCGTTGAAGTTGAAACTCTGCTTACTAGGAAGAGTAAAGATTTACACCACATTTCACATGTAAAACCATTTATTGAGAAATAATCTGCTTTTTAACTTAGTCTTTGCCATAAAACTTTTCACTTCACATTTCTAGTATGCTTTGTCAGATTTAGAATCTGTTAACATGTAACAATGTTTGAAGTGAAATATCCAGTCAAGAACCAACAGAACTTATTTAAACAGAAATTACGAATGCATTGTTATAGTGAACAGACGACACAGTGTTGTATTTGTACATTCTTGCTTGTTAGTTGCACGATTATGTAACGACTATAAGGCCACATACTTAGAACATTTACCAGTACTGCTAATGAGATTTTAATGCAACATTTTGGTTTACTTGAAAATACATTCTGGGTTTAAAGTACTTTCTGTGAGATACCAGACGACACAGTGGTTAGTTTATGTGACAACTACACGGTTTTATCACGACGCTACTAATGAGTGACAATCTACAATGTTGTTTTTGCGGTGTATCTGTTTTATATCTGCACAGTTTTTCTGAATTATTCTGCGAAGTAAAACGTGTTTTAGTAGTAACTTTTGTGGTATAGCTACAATGAGACTGCCTTTTCCGTAGCACAACAATACGTTACAGCACAGTACTTTCCTCATCACGGCAATAAGTGTAATAAATAAGACATTTATACGCAAAGCATTTCACTTTTGTGTATTATGAGGTAAGTACATTGACTTCTGCAGAACTTAGCTTTCGGAGGACAATAACTACGACACTTCCACAGAGATTATGTTGCAACAAGACGCACATTTAGCGCTACAGGACACGCATTTCAGTGATTAATTTTGTACTTAAAACATTTATTTTTAAAGATTTTTGAATTACAAAGAAAGTTTTCCGTGATACATTTCATTCCATTGCTGTAATCTGTAACACCTGAGGGTATAATTACATTAATCCTCAGGGGGGTACACGCCTACTTTGTGTACCATGTGTTTGGGAAGCACAAGGAGCCCTAGCTAATATGGTATTTGCTTATACAACTTTACACATCGGTACCATATTTCTCTAACACACAAATTACACAGCTATCTGATCATTTAACTGAGAGAGACAAACATTTATTTTACAATATCAGTGACAGATGTTTACATAATTACACAGTTGGATAACTTCACACTTATGAAACTGTATTTTGTCTGTACTTTGTAAACTGATCATATTTTTTCGGACACATTGTGATGCTATGAGAGCTTTGAATGATGTATTTGGTGTGAGATCATGATTTTTAAAGTACGTTTGAGGTAGAAGACACTATTGAAATGAGCAGAGAATTTTTTTAGGTTTTGAAATTATTGGAGGAAGCTACGACGATTTTGAGAGTTGACTGAGGTGTTATGATGTTATTATTACGACGACAATGTGTATTATGCTGTTGAGATATGTTTATGATCAATAAGATGATGCTATATGAGGAATTTGGTTATGCTATGTATTTATTATGATGAAATATTGAAGTGTCGTCGCAAGATTGACGTGTCGACGAATATATATGTGTAATAAGGTAAGGAGTAATGAGTAGTGGGTAGGGACTCTTGACTTGTGAAACAGGATGTTGGAAACCAGGAATCGTACTTTAAGAGTTATGAAATGTGTGTATATGCGTGAATGTATCACAGTGCTGGCGAAAATTTTTTGAACACTGTTATATTTACAGGATTTTTTTTTCTACACATTTGTTACGCAAATTTTCGACCTGTGAAATGTTTATATGAGACTGTCACTGTAGCGGAAACTGCTGTCGTAAATATGTCGGTAAGAAAGGTAAGCGACCGTGACGTAATGTGTTGCGAGCGGCCAGGTGTGCCAGTTGCCTGGAGGAAAAGCCATTATTGCGAGCCCTTTTCAGCGGCACAGGTAGAAAAAAATAAAAAATAAAAAAAGACGCCATTAACCTCGCTTCTGACATTCCTTTGTAGAAAGCATCGCAAAAACGACACGGTCGAACTTGAAAACATACGATTACACTGGATGCCTAATGAAATGACGAGAAATATTTTTACATCTGCACACCTGATTATGACAAGCGTCTTTCTACGAGAGTTGAGAGAGTTTCTACTAACTTATGAAATGTCACATGACTACTGAATGATATTTTTATACTTTGCTTTTCGTAGTTGCTTATTTCACTTGATATCTGGTTTCCAGCTGTGTTGCAGCATTGCTTATGTAAAATGAAATGCATTTGCTAATGTGAACACTTTCTGTCAACAGATCTATTAAATGATAATTTTGTAATCCACATTCTTTAAAAAAAAGGAGCACTTGGAAAGGAAAGAACAATAAGAAGGAACTAGTAACAGTAACACATAATTTTCTTTTCAAGTACATGGTAATATTTCTTTTTACAATCAGTTGTTGTGGTGCACCACTTTAATTACATAGACATTAAGATGTGAATATACACTTCCCTTATCTGCATTGTTGTTTTTACTGTAATATTTTTTCTGCTTGAGCTATGTCATGTATAGATATAAGTTTTATATTTTTTATATTTTTTATATTTGCTGCTGCTGTTTGCCAGGCATAGTGCTACTGAATTTTAAATTGTGTTACTCTGTTAAGCTAGTTTTACTACTGACTTATTTTTCTTGTTACTGCACATTGGCTCATATTAGTTGTAATGTTGCATTGCTTGGTAATTTATATTCGCTGTAGCTTGCTTTGCAATTTTCCATATTTTTTATCATTGCTGTTTGTGTTACTTATTTTGTGCTGCTGCATTGCCTCGTCCCTTAGTTTAGCATCTGAGCTCAGTAGATTGAAGTTAGCTTAAGAGGGGTAGACTATATAAGAAACTAACTATGATGAATTGGAAGAAATGCATTTAGACGCTATAAGAAAATGGTTTGGCCAAAAAAAAAAAAAAAGAAAAAAAGTATTTTAGGTAGGATTTTCTTGGAAATAAATGATGAGGTAAGATAATGGAAAATAAAAATGAGGTAAGAAATGTGTGAACATATAAACACAGAAAGCATGCTTAGATAGAATTTTTGTGGTGGAAACAAAGGATGAAATAAGAGGAAAGATATATGAAGTTTTGGATTGGACTGCAGTACCAAATGTTACACTGAAAAAGATATCCTGTCCTCTCCTTGTGTGTTTGTGTTCCCTTGTGTATTTGTCTTTTTCCTGTCTTTAAGTGTTTACCTGATAAGACTTATATTGTAGAATTTTTCTAATACTAAGCTACATTCACTATGATGAGGAATACTGTTATCCTCGAATATAATTGGCATTTATAATATGTTATTTACTTTGTAAAGATATTAGACATTATTTATTCTGTTTTGTGTTAATGCTCATGTGTGAAGTTGATGTTTCGAAAGTTATTCCGATCTTTTATGTATGTACTCATGTCATAATTCCTGTAACACTGACGTATATGTCTATTTCTATTTTTTTGTAACGCCTGTTTTACTACAAATGTTATCTGTATTGTTATGTTCTTTAATGATGTATTTTGTACCTTTGTAATTGTATTCTCATGTTATAAAATTGTAATTGACACCAGTTCATCTTATTATTAACATGTAAGTTCCATTTCACTGCACACGTTTCTGTTGGTCATAGTATATGGACAATATGTGAGAAGTAGGGACTGATAGTGTTTGCACGTGTGTTAATAATTCAGCAAGGGACTGGATAACAGCATTGCTGGTTCTAAGGACAATTTCAAAAACTTTGTGAGTGCACAAGTGGTGGTTTATGGACTTGCTATATTATCTGCAAGACTCTTCAATGGTGATTGTGCACCTGCACAGTCACAACAGATGGCTGCTGGCTATCTCTACAAGGACTACAGTGGGTCTACATCTTTGATGATCCATCAATATCATTATTTCTACAAGGACTGCAGTGGGTCTGCACCTCTGGTGGCCCACCAATACCGTAATCTCTACCAGGACTACAGTGGGTCTGCTCTGTGATGACCTACCTACCAATACTCTTCAAAATTTCGACTGACTCTGCTGTGGGTTTGCTCTGTTGTGGCCCATTACCTGTATGCATGTCAAGAGTCAGCACTGTCTCTCCGTTGGAAGGACAACACTACTTCTTCAAGACTGCATGGAAATCCACTACTTCTGTGTGCATTTTCTTTTACTGCTCAGACTTTGAGAAAAACTCTGCATTTTTACTGTGATGAACAATCTGGACTGTCTTTATGGACTGTGAGAAATTTTTAGCTTTTGACCAACATTGTATCAATAAGTGTGTGCATTTGATTTCTTTGTTATTGTAATTACGAAAAATTTTTTTCAAATCTGTATTGGCCACTGCCCCATCCAATTTGTAAAATTTTTTGTGGGGAGCATGGGGGCTATGTAAGTAGGCTGTTTAGGTTTTTTTATTGGTAACGCCACCTCTGTATGAAAATCACTGGCTGTGCTGTGTGCAGTCTGTGGCTGCTTTGCATTGTTGTCTGCCATTGTAATGTTGGGCAGCGGCAGCTGGATGTGAACAGCACGTAGCGTTGCGCAGTTGGAGGTGAGCCGCCAGCAGTGGTGGATGTGGGGAGAGAGATGGCGGAGTTTTGAAATTTGTCATGAACTGCTATATTTATATATGATGATATCAAGGTAAATACATTGTTTGTTCTCTATTAATATCTTTCATTTGCTAACTATCCCTATCAGTAGTTAGTGCCTTCCATAGTTTGAATCTTTTATTTAGCTGGCAGTAGTGGCGCTCGCTGTATTGCAGTAGCTTGAGCAGCGAAGATTTTTGTGAGGTAAGTGATTTGTGAAAGGTATAGTTTAATGTTAGTCAGGGCCATTCTTTTGTAGGGAATTTTGAAAGTCAGATTGCGTTGCGCTAGAAAAATATTGTGTGTCAGGTTAAGCACAGTCATGTATAATTGTTCAAAGGGGACGTTTCAATATGTATGATTTCTCGTCAGTATCTGCGCATGTGATTGATTTCATTTCAGTTTCTCGTGATTATTTTTACCTGTGACGATTCTTCTAAGCCGGCCGTGGTGGCCGAGCGGTTCTAGGCGCTACAGTCTGGAGCCTCGTGACCGCTACCGCCAATTTTGTGATTCGAGCAGGACATTTTCCCACCAATTTCGAATAATTTTCCATAACACCAGTTGTGGTACCACGTGTTGAATCCCATCATTCATGATCTCTAATGAGTATAAGGCATCTTTAATCATTATCTGTATTTCCTTTCCCTTTGCAGCACTAGTGATTTTAATTTCTCGATTCAGCTTAGCCTCAAAGAAATGCTTGACTTACTTATTGTAACCTCAAGTGGTTATTGCAGTTTCCTTAAATTAGTGAGCGGTGTCTTACTGTTAATCTTGTGTTCCGTTCACCAGCTGGCGGTTGTGATAATTATTGCTTTTCCTGACGACTGCCTTCTGCTTTGACTCTTCTTCCAGTAGCCTGCTTTTCAGTAATCTCAGCGTCAATTCTTTCGTTGAACACCTTTCGATTGCAGTAATCACTACGTTGTACTCCGCAGGCATCATTAAGACTAGGTAGCTCATAATGTCGGTGTTTTTGACAATAGCGCAAGTCGAACATAAATATCGAATCAGTTTACCAAACTTCGGAAAGTGATTAACTAATATATCATTTTTTGTGTCAAATATCGTACTTAAGAATCGTTTTCTCAACAAAAATTGACTATCAACTCCTGTTCTCTCAAATGTATTGCACAGAGACGTCTATAAATCAAACGAAGTTACCTTATCTTTCGCGTATTCCAAGTTACGTCGGCGATGAGTTAAATAAGATGAGACGTAAAATATTGTTATTGTTCAGCCTATTAGGCCAATCGCGTTTCCTCTGCGACACTGTGTCCCCCCCTCTCCGTTCACAAATTTCATCTTTGTGAGATAATCCGCTTGCACAGATGGCAAAAGTTCCAGTTCCTCGAGATGAGGTTCTATCCTGAATTTCCAGTGATTGAAATTTCGTCCAACGCATAAAGGAATACGACATATTTCAACTTCAGTTGTCATCTCGAAATACCTTTACGTCCACTCGTGGCCAGATACGTTAGTAAAGATTCTGTTTTGAAACAAACCTGGGCCCATAACATGACAAATTTCCAATTTGTCATACATAAATAACACTCACAAAATTTTGAAACTATTAGTTGATTTTATTAAATTAAGAAAAGAAACCGAAACAAAAAGAGGACAACAAGTGTGTTTCGAAATCTTTGAAGTTACTTGACGTAAGTCACAGGTATTGTCATTAAACTGCAATCTCAACAAATTCCACTAAAAATGGCATAGATTTTTCTAAACTTACGTTTCCCTCCAATTTGGAAAATTGGGTTTCGAGAAAAACGCTTTGAACTCTCTAGATTTGGAGTAAATTTTTTGTATTAAAATTTATCACCGCTCGTCAGTGACTTCTGGTCCATGCAGCAGTCCATCCAGATCCAAGAAGAGCGCCTCCTCCATCTTACTCGTAGCCATTGCTGTCCTACGGGCCTCTTTTCAACCTTCTGCCTTTCCCTGCTCTGATCGCTAGATAACCTTTTCGTCCACATTTGTTCAAAAGTTGTAACAGGGCCCTCAGATCTCAAGTTCGAGCAGTTTCATAATTTCCATAATGCCTGTTAGGACGGCATTGAAATTACATGCTCTCACATTCGGTCAGATGGCGACTATTCCTCCCCCTCTATCAATGGTTTTCGGAGGGGCTTTCTCACGAATCGCCTGTAACACGATGATGGGGTTTCTGGCGAACTTGGGATGATTACTACAATAACGTAGACATCCCAGAGAATGTTTCAAGAGGGATGCTATCGATTTTTTAAATTTTTTAAATAGGTTGACCCCCTTACGGTATTCTTTGGCTGAAGTTCAGAACTACAACAACATGCTTACAAAACAATTATTAGGAACGTGTAAGCTGTAATAATATCTCCAATAAGACAACTGTTATCCATTTTCATTTTGATGAGTTGAGTACCGTAATTTTGTTTAGAGCCGTATGTTTCTAGCCTATACAAAGAGTTAAATGTGGAGTGCCGTTTGAGACAGAGATGCATGAACATAAGCCACTTCTTTCTTGTAAATTATTTATTTATTCTATGGTGTAAAAATAAATGCCAAAGTAAGAAATGGTGGTGTATGTTGACCTCCTCAATTTGTAAGGCTTGTAACCTGTCGCTACGTTAGCAGTACATTCTGTTCCCGCAAAAGCAGTATTGCTTGTTGGTTGTCTACGTTATTACACAGTTTCGCCGAAGTTTTCCATTGACATTGTCATTCTTTCCTTTCTGCAAGCGCCCAGAGACAGCAGAAAATCCCCGATTAAAATTTGTATGAGGTATTTTCGATGCTTCTACAACACAAACAGTTAATAACTGCGAATTGTTGTCTCCACAGGTTGTGTTCAGATCAAACAACAACTGAAACTTGGTACTTTTTCTGGAAAGAATGAAAGAATTCGTAGTGCCTAGAAATGTGGCAGTGTTTGATTGCAAGGACAATGCGACATAGGATAGAACGGAAACCGATGGGTTCTGACAGCAAAGAAAAATATACTGGGGACACAAAGAAAAACCATGGTGGCCGTCTTCCTTGACCCGCAAGACAAATATCTCTACAATTCCATTCCGTTTTCCTTTCTCAGTTACAGCTTTATAGTGGCAGGCCGTTCGCTGTTGCCGGTTCGTTTTGTGTTGTCGGAAGGCTGTCTTTAAGGCCTTGCTGTGAGAGTGTTGAAATAACAGACGACCTAACTTTACGCAACGCTTTCATTATTTCAGCTGGAATATTATGATTAGTCCATTCCTCCGTCTCGACTAGAAAGAAAGAGGAGCAAATGTTAATACAACGAATGAAAAAACACGCTATTATTTCTCGGGATTAACAAAAGCTTTCAAAGTTGACTAAAGCTAAGACAAACGTTCAGGGCTAGAACTGCAACTTTATGAAGTTTTTCTGTTTATTTCTTTATTCTTTTATTTATTTTTTTATAGTGTCATGGAGTCGTTAAAACTTACCACCATCATACAGGTGGTGTTATAGGCAAACCCATGTGATAGCATGTCCGTTGCAGAATCAACTGTAAAAATCATAAAGGATCTATTTGTTCAGTAAGTCATTTGATGTTTCTAATGTGAAGTAAACAGTTCGTTCATGCGGTCACCAGATATAAGGCAAAAGACATCCATCCACCCAGCTTTGAGTAGTGGAGTCTCAGCGGGAGAACGGAATAACACCATCACATCATCCGGGGAATGCGCGCACAGAGATCATCTCTCCATCCTTGTCACTTCTTCGAAGAAGAGGCTTATGTGATAGAACAAACACCGACACTGAAAGCGGACTTCCTTGAAGAAAACTCCTACGGATGGTAATCAGGAGTGTAGGTTGGCCACTGACAGTCACCGAGGCTTGGATACCGGTGAACAAATTAGACAAGCCACCACGC